>NC_090654.1:281141601-281441601 GCF_040937935.1 Hyperolius riggenbachi
ATGGCCTTTGTGTTTTAGTATATATCAGTGAATGGGATAGATTGGTCCTGGCTCTGTAGGGGCTCCTGTGTTGTCACTCTTACAAGCCCCACCCTTGCAGAGCCGGGACACATCCATTGTTTGCGCTGAAGAAGGCCAAACTGCATACATGAAATAAAGGCGCCTGGAAAAAGTGTGCAGGGGATTGACACTAGCAGAATATTGCTAAAATTAGCGATATTCTACAGCTGGACTGCGGCAGTAAAATATCTGTAAATTTTACTGATATTTTACTATGACTAAACCCAACCCTTCTCTCACACAGAACCCTCCCTACACACACCACACAATTTTTAAAATATTTTCTCAATTCAAGAATTGCAATCGATTTTTCTGACTAATTGCAACATTTAAAAAAAATCTGACCAATGTACCACATACATGTGTTCAATTCTTACAAAAAGTGATTGAAAACTCTGAGAAAATTACTTGGAAGTACAATCTACCCTACACCATTCAATTTTCATAAAAAATGATCAGAAAACACTCCCGATAGACTTATATAGAATAAAAAGGGGAAATCTGCGCAGGCGCAGTAGAGGATGACCTGGCGAGGTCGTCCTCTGCAGCGGAGGGGAGCGGGAGCCAGCGTCTGAGTGCGGAGCTGCGGCGTGGGACACAGCAGCTGCTAGGAGCTGGAGGAAGCCCCGGGTAAGTAAATGCCTTTTTTTAAGCTGCTCGGACCTTCCCTTTGAGTTGATGTCTTGATTGGAAATAAATAAGGCTTCCATTTATCTTTTGGAGCAGTGCCGGCAAATCACCAGGAGAGGTGAAAGAGGTGGTGATTACCAGAGAGGCGGGGGATGGCCTAAATCCCACCAACGTTACTCATCCAACGTGGCAGAATGATAAACAACAAATAAGGATATCTTTTTATATGTACATGGAAAAAAGGCACCAAAGAACTTGGATGCCAGATAATGTGAGAAGTAGAATATTGGTAATGTTACTCATATTCTACTATTGCCTTCCCTTACATATCTCTCACACTAAACCTCTGCTACCTTCTCCTAACTATAACCCTCCACCTATGCCTAACACTAAAGTCCCACCTACCTACCCGTAACACTAACCATCCCCCTACCTACACCTAACACTAACCTCTCCCTTATCTACACCTAACACTAACCATCCCCCTACCTACACCTAACACTATCCATCCCCCTACCTACACCTAATACTACCCCCCCATCTACACCTAACACTAACCATCCCCGTACCTGCACCTAACCCTAACCATCCCTCTACCTACACCTAACACTAACCATCCCTCTACCTACCCGTAACACTAACCATCCCTCTACCTACACCTAACACTAACCATCCCTCTACCTACCCGTAACACTAACCATCCCTCTACCTACACCTAACACTAACCATCCCTCTACCAGGCTACACCTAACACTAACCATCCCTCTACCTACACCTAACACTAACCATCCCTCTACCTATACCTAACACTAATCATCCCTCTACCTATACCTAACACTAATCATCCCTCTACCTACACCTAACACTAGCCTCCCCGTACCTACACCTAACACTAACCATCCCTCTACCTACACCTAACACTAACCATCCCCCTACCTACACCTAACACTAACCATCCCCCTACCTACACCTAACACTAACCTCTCCCTTATCTACACCTAACACTAACATCTCCCTTATCTACACCTAACACTAACCATCCCCCTAACTATACCTAACACTAACCATCCCCCTACCTACACCTAACACTAACCATCCCTCTACCTACACCTAACACTAACCTCCCCCCTATCTACACCTAACACTAACCATCCCCCTACCTACACCTAACACTAACCATCCCTCTACCTACACCTAACACTAACCATCCCTCTACCTATACCTAACACTAACCATCCCTCTACCTACCCGTAACACTAACCATCCCTCTACCTACACCTAACACTAGCCTCCCCGTACCTACACCTAACACTAACCATCCCTCTACCTACACCTAACACTAACCATCCCCCTACCTACACCTAACACTAACCATCCCCCTACCTACACCTAACACTAACCTCTCCCTTATCTACACCTAACACTAACCATCCCCCTACCTATACCTAACACTAACCTCCCCCCTATCTACACCTAACACTAACCATCCCTCTACCTACACCTAACACCCCCCCCCCCATCTACACCTAACACTAACCATCCCTCTACCTACACCTAACCTCCCCCTACATATACCTAACACTAACCTCCCCCCTATCTACACCTAACACTAACCTCTCCCTTATCTACACCTAACACTAACCATCCCTCTAACTATACCTAACACTAACCATCCCCCTACCTACACCTAACACTAACCATCCCTCTACCTACACCTAACACTAACCATCCCTCTACCTACACCTAACACTAACCTCCCCCCTATCTACACCTGACACTAACTATCCCCCTACCTACACCTAACACCAACCATCCCTCTACCTACACCTAACACTAACCTCTCCCTTATCTACACCTAACACTAACCATCCCTCTACCTACACCTAACACTAACCATCCCCCTACCTACACCTAACACTAACCATCCCCCTACCTACACCTAACACTAACCATCCCTCTACCTACACCTAACACTAACCTCCCCCCTATCTACACCTAACACTAACCATCCCCTACCTACACCTAACACTGGATAGTGTACTGGTTAAGGTCTCTCAGCATCTATTCAGTGAGTAGACTTTGGGCAATACTCCCTAATACTGCTACTGCCTATAGAGCTCACCCTAGTGGCTGCAGCTTTGGCTCTTTGAGTCCGCCAGGAGAAAAATGCTTTACAAATGTGTCTTCTCTTGTCTACACATGCTAGATTCTCAACCAAAGTAACCCCAAAATGATCATCTTGGCTACATTTTCTCTAGCGTGTGCATGAGGTCTTAACCATAACTGGACAAGCCTTTGGCGCCCAATATAAAGGAAAAGAAACGTCATGCGTTCTATCTGCTAATATGTGGACGTTTTCTGGCCATGCGAGTGGAGCTAATGCTTTTCAAGAACTGTCCTTATCCCTTAAAGTGAATGGTAACTACATTTAAAAAAATGAGACAGATACTTACCCAAGGAGAGGGAAGGCTCTGGGTCCTATAGAGCCTTCCGGCTCCTCTTCTGGTCCCCTCGTTCCGGTGCTGGCTCGCCCGGTAGCAGTCTTTGACTAAATTAGTCAAATACTGCTTTACCCGGCTGAAGGAGGCTTCAGAAGTCTTCAGGGAGCCCGAGTGCTCCTGAAGAAGGGCGGCCCTGTACTGCGCCTGCGCAAGCACGCTCTCTTGCACGCTCACGCCTGTGCAGTATGGAGCCGCACGTCTTCGGGAGGACACGGTTCCCGAAGACTTCCAAGTACCCTTTCGGTGGGGGATTGAAACTGGGGGAAGCCAGCACAGGATAGAGGGCCCCGAGAGAGGAGACGGAAGGCTCTATACGACCCAGAGCCTTCCCTCTCCTTAGGTAAGTATTTGCTTCATTTTATTAAAAATGCGGTTCCCATTCACTTTAAGGCCTCCTCTTAACAAGTGACTCCCGTGATATATGTCCCACCAGATAGCCGAGAATTTGAACTTTTTAAAAATGTTTGTTTTGAGACGTAAGATTTAGTAAGGCGGGACACGATTCCATCTGGAAGTGGCAGATTTATTGGACTCTGTGTAGGAAATGGTGGGAGATGTGGGAGAGGAAAGCTGATATAATTCATGGGTTCAGCCCAGATCTGTGTCCAGCCTCAGACCGCTCGTCCTTAATTATGTTTGGCAATGGGACGCACAGTAAAAACACGGGCGATATTTCATGGTGCTTTGCTAATATTTGGGAGTCATTGTTTGGAGCTTGGGTTTCACAGGCGTTCTCGGTGACACTGTTGATGTTGAAGTGGAGGAGAGATCCCTGGCTAATTAGCGTGATCTGTGTCGTGTTCAGTCCGCGTAATATCAGACATTCCGCTGAATGGATAAACTCTATGCCGTGATTCTGTATTTCATGGGCCATTAATCCTGAACTCTGGGCAGCCTTACAACTGCTTATTGTTATAGCCGGTTATCCCCCGCCATAGGAAAAGACACTAATATGTTCAATCACTCCTTGGCAATACCTTAAATCTTAGCTAAAGGTCGGGTCACGTGACACTATTTAACTGTAGAACTGTTATCTATCCAAGAGATCTGAGGTCCAGAACTAATGATGAGCTTGTCTTTCTAAAAACCTCATACACACGTACACACACACACACACACACACGCAGGGCCGGGCCGAGGCAGAGGCGAGAGAGGCTCCAGCCTCAGGGCGCAGTGTAAGAGGGGCGCACAACTGACTCAGCTATCATTCCCCTATTGTGTTTGAAGCAGAGAGAAATAAGAAAAGGGGATACAAGGCCGTGAATGCAAGCCAGATAAGTAGAGATGAAGGTGTTGGAGGCCCTGGGGAGCCTCTTAGTCTAATAGCTATCAGTGTGTGACGGCTGGGGTGGGAGGGATGGAGGGGCGGACTTTGGTGTCTCAGACTTGGGTGCTGGAGGACCTTGTCCTGGCTCTGTACACACGTAACAACAATCTGTCCAACTATCTTGCAAATTTGACTGTTGAAAGATAAGTTGGGCATGTGTACGGCTGGCAATCAACTAGATGACCAACTGATAACAGGTTGTTTGCCAGATACAACCGGAGGATCAATCTGCCCAAGTATCATGCAGGTTAAAACGTGTGTACAAGTTTTTTGAACAACTTTTGGAATGCAGACATGTTGTGCAAGCATTCAGCTTGCAAGCATAGTATTAAGGTGAGTTGGTTGTTTAGTTGCTTGGTGTGTGTGTACGTACTTGTCCGGTAAACAACTTGTTGTGCGGTTGGTCATGTTGTGCGGTTGGTTGTGCATTAAGGTGGACGTGTGTATGAGTTACAGACAGGTTTGGCCAACCAAAGTGTCTACCTGCTGGGTAATAACCCAAATGCCACCTAACTGATCACTAGCTACTGGCTTTGATGGCCTAAATCCCTTTACCTTACTGATTCAAGATTTTTTTTAATCAGGGTGATACCATTTATTGGCTAACTTAGAAGTAAAGCAGTAAGGTTTCGGCTAACAAGGTTTCTTCAGACTTTGTTCCTGTATGCTGACAAGATGTTAGAACACACAGTTTATATACACTGGACATTAGAAGGAGAAACATTCTTTTGCAAACATAAATAAATGTCATTGGATGCCTTGAAGTAAATCTGTAAAAAAAGGAAAAAAAAAAACAACAACAAAAAACAGCCCCTGTGGGGTACTTAGCTTGGGAGGTGAAGTCTCTGGATCCTAATGAGGCCTTCACCCTCCAGGATCCAGCGCTGGCAGTCCTCGAACAGCGGCAATGTAAGCATTTACCTTCCCAGCTCCAATGCAGGCTTCGTAGCAGCTTTTCGATGGGCTCCGGCAAAGATAGCCGGGCACGATCGAGTCCACTCTACCGCACAGGTGCAGACCCACTATTTTTCAAGTGCCACGGGTGCCCAAATTAACCCCAATGCCCCTAGCTCGACCTCTGCCACTAGCGGGCGCCCAAATTGCAAGATTGGATGCTACATGAATACACTCTGTAGCATTATTTCAGAATCAAATATCTTCACCATAAATTGTGACAGGAACATAATCTGAAGTTTTGTGATAAGCGGTAAGAATAGCCAAACAAAATGTGTGTTTTTTATCTACAGTAGCACTTTTTATTTTTAAACTGGAATTGGTAAAACTGAGAAATAATGTGTTTTTTTCTATATTTTCCTTGTTTTCCCATTACAATTCATAGAAAACAAAATAGTTCAAGGGGAAAAAAAGGCATACAATGAAAGCCTAGTTTCTGTGTCATAAGTAGTGATAAAGTTATTTCTGATTAAATAAGGAAATAGCTAAACTGTCAAAACTGCTCTGGTCCATAAGTGGAAAACAAGGTCTGGGAGCGAAGTGGTTAATCATTCCAACGGGTGGCGCTGTTGTATTAATATCTAACGGTGACAGTTGGCTTCCCTCAAGTCATAATCACTTTTCTGTGTATTCATGAATCTGAAGATGTAACGGAACCTGGACTTCTCATATCAAACCACTGCCACCAATATAGGGTGTGGATCTGGTGAATTTACAGTAAAGCTACTACCCATACACCACTCAATACTGCACCCGATCGACCTTCCAATTCAATAATTTCATCAAACTGCAAGAGAATTGTGCTGCAACATGGTCATTTGACCGATCCTTTGACTGATTTCTGTTCACCTTGATTGGGTGCACAGCAGTAACAGTGAGTTGTGATATCGTGACCACCAACATACCCGACGGACCTACAGGCGCTATCTCCTGAGTGGAGCAGCACAAATCGGTTGTAGGGATGCTCATTCGCAATCTGCGAAAATAACATTTCCGCAGGGGCGTAGGGGTTGCAGAGGTAGCGAGTAGCGACCGCATCGGGGCCCTTGGGCCAGAGGGGCCCCGAAGTGCCCTTCCTCAACTTCAGTATTAGCTTTTTATTAGTCATGTGCTCATAATAATCACTTCTATAGATGCTTTGAATAGTGGTAATCATTAAACTGTTTCCCATCCCTTTCTTGCACCTCTGACATGGTAGTTGCCATTGGCAGGTTTTGGTGCGCCGTATCAATTGTTACGAATAGAGTGCTTGGGGGCCCCCAATCTAAAACTTGCATCGGGGCCCACAGCTCCTTAGCTACACCACTGCATTACCGCATTTCCAATCGGAAATCAGAATACGAAAAATGGATTTCTGCAGAAATACCACATTGCCGCAACTCGGTAATTTTAGCCAAATCACAGAACTCAGAAGCATTGGACCAATCAGAGATTACTGAGTCAACTCGGAAGTATTTGGCTAATCAGAGAATGCAAAAAATGACCACAAAATAAAGAAAACTCGTAAACCGGAAAACTGAAATCGGAAATCTGCAGAATCGGTAATTGGAATTGGCAGAAATTGGCCTTTGCGACCGTCCCTAGTCAGTTGTCCTATCTGGGCAAAGATCTTCAGTCCAGGCATGTGCTGTATAAAGCAATTGCAGCCAATCCACTTTCTGCAAACATTAAAGTGAGGAGGAGATGTCATGAGGGCCTATAGAAGAGCATAGCATAGTCATAGCAAACAGTCGTAGACTCGTAGCAGCCCTGGCCCAGGAGAAGCTATGCACCCAGTATGTCCCCAGCTTTGTCCCTGGGACAACCAGTTAATAGTAGTTTTGGACTAGTGCATTACCTCATGGGGGATTATCAGGCAATACTTTATTCACAAAAAGGACTCCCTGGACAGGAGTGGCACTGGCACAGTCCAACTGCCAGGAAATTGTTTTATAAGAGAATTAAGGAAACCCTGAGAAACCCCTGTGATTTGTTGGACTAGTCTGAAACCTGACATATTTTACTACCTATGATAAATGACAGCAACAAAAGAGATAAGTAATTTATTGTGCATTTTAATCTGGGAGTACTGTACTTCTTATAAGAATGTGAATAATGTATTTTACATTTTACAATTTTTCATGACAGTGGTCCCTTACATTAAGCATCAGATCAGTGCTGGCTAAAATCTATGAACTATTGATTCTTTTTATCTCTTTCCTGCTCTCAGAAGCCTTTTTCTGCTAGGAAAGTGTTTTATAGTTGGAATTTCTTATCAGTGAGGGTCACACTGTAGTCACTTCCTGTCTGAGTCAGGACTGAATCAGCCACTTACATACCTTATATTTAACTCTTTCAGGCAGAGAAAGAAAAAAAGGAACACAGCATAGTTATGTGTGTGCTAGGAACTGTACATACCCATGTCTATCTCATCATTTCACATGTATCCTTTAAGGTTAGGGGCCCGATCACAATTTCACTTTGTAGCTTCTACTTTGGGAACCAATATGATACTTGCAGGTCCAACCTCCCTGATTTCACCGGGGGTTCTCAGTAACGAAAATTAAAAACTTCTCCAAAAATGTTCCCTTCTGGCTCAGACTCCCTGAAATGATGTGTAAGCAAATTTTCAAGTGTTTTATTTTCATTTCGTTTGCTTCTCTTTGAGCCCATTAGTAGCTGCTCGAGAATATATTTTGTGCTAGTAGCAGTGATGTCAAGAGAGGGCTTTGCAGTTGCGTGGAATGTTAACTTCTGAAAAACCCATCAAGTAACATTTGCTAAAATTACAAAGCTCAGGATACCAGAGTCCAGTCGGAGAATTAACACTATCAGGCTGACCTTGAGTCTCCTTCTGATGCATCACCGAGACCCTCTTTCCACCCAGTGGAAAAGAAAACAGACCTTGGCTGAACAGAGAGAGAGAGAGAGGTGGGCTGTCAGCCTAATGTGCTAATGTAATGATATTGCTATTCCCCTGTGAGATTAAACGCCTTCTTGAGTTACTTTTCTCACTCCTGGTGAAGGTGGCGGAAGATCTTCCACTTGGATACATAAGCCAGAGACACCAGACAAGTAGGCTTCCAGTTTCCAGTCACATCCATCTTTCTGCAATTACCAGGACAATCCCCCCCCAACCACCCCTTCTCTGAGATAAAACGCTACATTGCATCACCCGACAAGTATGCATTTTTCCCTCCTTTCCAATAATTCTTCCAACATACCTCAATAATGACAAATGGATTTACTCCACTCTTTCTGGTATAAGAAAGGTGCAGCAGACAGTTAGAGGTAGCGGTGACTACCCCCTGGAGATTAAGAGGATTAGCCAAGATCCTTGAAGTTCTTTGAAAGTTTTTTAGGACATTAAAGCGTCATTTCATGTTCTGTTCGAGAAGTGGTTCCCCACCCTAAAACTAAATACGCCAAGCTGCAGGATGATGCCAAGTATCGCCGCTGTGTTCCAAAGATGGCTTCTCTCTTGCTTTGCAAAGAACAACTCCATGTTCTGCTGCTTGAAAGTCCTGTGGTTTTTTGGTCCTAGTCCAGAAAGGGTGGGGATGGTCAGAAGCTGGAATGGCATGTCTGAGTATGGTGGTACTGAGGCCAGGAATGAGCAAATATTCAGTTGTGGTTACAGCTTTCATCTTCCTGGGATCGATGTTCTCTGCAGATGGAGACCAGGGGCGATTGTAAGTAATCCAGGGCACTTTTTGGCAATCCAACCAAAAAAGTGGGTGGGGCCATGCACCAGAATGTGGGTGTGGTCATGGGTGGGGCCAAATTTACATGAACTTAAACGGGATATGAGATGAACTTTTACACATTGCATAATTGGGTTCCTTTCCTATTGTTTATAGGGCATTCCTCAAGCCAAATACTTTTTTGTTTTTGTTTTAATACTGTAATTCCCTATAAACTAAACAAGCCACGCCCACAGGTTTTCAGAGAGCCAAAGCACTTTCAGACAGTAGCAAGGGCTCATGGGAGCTCAGTCTGGGCAGGAGGAGGGGGAGGTATTACTAGCCAGAGATTTCAGAGGCAGAGGGGAGGAGGGAGGAGGAGGAAGGGATTAGGTTTTTTTGCTCAAAATGCAGATAAGCCTGCCTCTGTGTAATGTTTACAAACAACATGGTTGCCGTCATTGTATCACAAGAAGAAATAATCATATTCTATTAAAGCTGTTTGTAGCTAGATTTGTTGTGTAAACTATCTAAACTTTAGATAAGATATATAGACAAGTTACTTGTTATAGTTAGTTTTTCATCTCGGATGCGCTTTAAGTAGGCCTGCCCAGCAAAATGTTGGATCAAGCTCCCCTCTCCATTAATAAAATAAATACGTGCATCATATCACATAAATAGGCAGTGTCACTTCTAGACAGAGTTACCTGGCTTCTGTGCTGGTTGGTCTGGCCTTCTGCTGGGCGGGCTGGCCTGCCGCCAGGTTATCTGGCAGTCCCCCCTTAGCATTCCCTGACCTTCTAGTGGACCCCCTCCCATGCTCCCATGGGCCTCCCATTGAGGCACCACAACTCCCAGCATGCCCCATAGAATAACCACAGCTCCCTGCATGCTCCCATAAAGGCACCAAATCACCCAGCATGGCACCACAGCACCCAACATGCCTCCATAGAGGCACCACAGCACCCAGCATACCCCCCTCCCCATTGATTCATAACAGCTCTTAGCATTCCTGCCCTTGAGGCACCACAAGAGGATGGCAGAGGCTAAGATAAATAGACGGCATATGTGAAGCTATGAACATGCCTATGCAACAGCTGAAAGTGTTTGAAAGATACACCTGGCATGCAAAAATACATATGGTCACGAAAAGTCGGAGTCAACTAAACGAATGAGGGGACAGGGGACTATACAACCAAGTACAATGCACAGAGCATGGACACAGAGGATGTATGCATCTACCGATATAACTGGTGCTTTCTATCGGTTCTCTTATTTGTGGTCTCTAGACTTTCTAATTTAGGTTTCAACCTAAAAGGGGTAACTGGAAGTCTGTGCCCCCCTTCCTCCCCCTCATTTGTCTCTCTACATGAGAACAACAGATGGTTCCCTCGAAAAGTTTGCCCTGATTTCTACTGTTATGTTACAGTGTTAATTTACATACACAATCAACAAGAATTACGATTGGTTGCTGTGGCCTCCAGTCACAAATGCTTCCTAGCACTGATGCACTGGGCAGTAGGTTTATGTCTCTCACAGGAAAAGCTTAGCAAGAAACCGTGACCAAGAATTGAACTTTATCCCAATCAGTAGCTGATACCCCCTTTTACATGAGAAATCTTTTCCTTTTCACAAATGGATCATCAGGGGGCGCTGTATGGCTGATATTGTGGTGAAACCCCTCCCACAGGAAACTTTGAGGACCATGATCCTCACAGTTTCCTGTCTGTGAACCTTGTTGCATTGTGGGAAATAGCTGTTTACAGCTGTTTCCAACTGCCAAAAAAGCAAGCAGCAGCTACTTCCTCTGACATCACTTGCCAGCAGTAAAAATGTCACCATGTGATAAATGTCAGAATGAAAATCAGGGAGAAAAAAGATTTTACAATGGGCAAACACTGACTAAATCATTTATACATAATTTTTGTAAAAATTAAGCACTTTTTGTATTATATTATTTTCACTGGGGTTCCTCTTTAAAGAGGAACTTCAGCCTAAACAAACATGCTGTCATTAAGTTACATTAGGTATGTTAATTAAACTAAATAGGTAATATAATCTTCTATCCACCCTTTTTTAAAAGAACAGGCAAATGTTCGATTTCATGAGGGCAGCCATCTTTTTGGTTGAAAGGAGGTGACAGGGAGCACGAGACACAGTTCTAACTGTCCTGTGTGCTGATCACCCCTCCCAGTTGCTAGGCAACGTGAACAACAACATAGGAAATCCCATCATGCTTTGCACAGCATCAGGGAAAAAAATCCCGGGCAGTTTTCTTTGATGGGTGGAGCTTAGCTAAAAATGCAGCTAAAAATGATGCTTTGGTAAGAAAAACAAAGATGCTGTGAAACTGTTAAAGAAACACCAAGCCTTTTCAGTGCTGCTGAGTCGATTTTTAGTCTGGAGGTTCACTATAAGTGAGGTACAGTGCCCACTAATTCTGTCACCAATATCACATGATGCTAGCAGTTTAATTGGTTTCTCCCAAAACTGCCTCTAGACGATGATGGGGAGATCGGGAGCCAGCTGGGGATACAAACTATCAATGTATTAAGTGCAAAATTCCATGAATTCGACAATTATATCTGTGTTATGCCACCACTTTGATTATGCTGTGTTCCTTTTTTTCTTTCTCTGCCTGAAAGAGTTAGGGCCCGTTTCCACTATAGCGTTGCGGAATCGCCGGCGAATCACCGCAGGAAAATCGCATGCGGGTGCGATTCCGCATGCGTTTTTTGCCGCGATTTCGCATAGGTTAGGGTGATGCGATTTTAACCATGTCACTGCCTGTGTGAATTAACATGGGTACCTATGCGAAATCGCGGCAAAAAAACGCATGGGGAAAACGTATGCGATTTCCCTATTTAATACATTGCGTGCGATTCGCCTGCATTCCACACGCAGGCGAATTCTGAGGGCCCTACCCTGCAGATTTTTTCTGCACAGAAAAACGTGCGGGGAAACGCACAAGTGGAAACAGTCCCATCCACTTGTACTGGCTGTGCGAATCCGCATGCGGGCAACGCATGCGGATTCGCGATAGTGGAAACGGGCCCTTAAACATCAGGGGCCATATGCAATTCACTTTTTCAGCTGAATCTTCTCCTAGGAGGTAATTTTTAATCTTTTGTTTCAAATAACTTTTCATCACATTCCAATTGAAAAAAAAAATACTAAAAGTAACGTAGGTGGAAAAGTACCGTCAAAATTAATCAGTGTACTTTCTTGCTTCCTGGTGACTTAAAGAGAACCCGAGATGTGTTTAAAGAATATTATATGCATACAGAGGCTGGATCTGCCTATACAGCCCAGCCTCTGTTGCTATCCCAAACCCCACTAAGGTCCCCCTGCACTCTACAATCCCTCATAAATCACAGCCGTGTTGTGAGGCTGTGTTTACATCTGTAGTGTCAGTCTCGGCTGCTCCCCCGCCTCCTGCATAGCTCCGGTCCCTGCCCCCGTTCCTTCCCTCCAATCAGCAGGGAGGGAAGGGATGCAGGCGGGGACTGGAGTTCTGCAGGAGGCGGGGAGAGCAGCAGACTGACACTATAGAGATAAACATAGCCAGCTCTGACAAGCTGTTTGTCAGCAGCGTGGCTGCGATTTATGAGGGATTGCAGAGTGCAGGGGGACCTTAGGGGGGTTTGGGATAGCAACAGAGGCTGGGCTGTATAGGCAGATCCAGCCTCTGTATGCAGATAATATTCTTCAAACCCACCTCGGGTTCTCTTTAAAAAGCATTTAATTGACAAGATGTAAAAATGTCAACTTGGAGAAAACTAAGGAGAAAAAGTAGATTGCATATGGCCCCAGGTATGCAAGTGACAGTTTTTATCCAGGTCGGGAATGGGTCGGACTGGGTTACATTATAGCATAACCCTCACTGATATGTAATTAAAGCCATAAAATATTTCCCTGTCAGTAAATGGCTTCTGAGAGCAGGAAAGAGATAAAAAGGATCAATAATTCATTGATTTGAGCTCTGGCATACTTCAATGAAGGTGTCATTGTGCAAAGACAATGAAACAGTAAAAACATAAAAAATAGATTTAAAGAGACACTGAAGCGAAAAAAAAATGTATGATATTATGATTTGTATGTGTAGCACTGATAAGAAATAAAACATTAAGATCAGATACATCAGTCTAATTGTTTCCAGTACAGGAGGAGTTAAGAAACTCCAGTTGTTATCTCTATGCAAAAAAGCAATTAAGCTCTACGACTTTCAAAGTGGTGGAGAGGGCTGTTTTCTGACTTTTATTATCTCAACTGTTATTGAACTATTTACTTTTTCTCTGCCAGAGGAGAGGTCATTAGTTCACAGACTGCTCTGAAAGACTCATTTTGAATGCTGAGTGTTGTGTAATCTGCACATATTATAGAATAATGCAATGTTAGAAAACACACTATATACCTGAAAATAAAAATATGAGAATATTTTCTTTGCTGCTAATCTTCTAGTAATTATTCATAGTACACAACCAATTCATTATATCATATATTTTTTTTTCGCTTCAGTGTCTCTTTAAGTGTAAAATAAAACCATGGGATATATAAAAAAGTCATTTTTTGAAGGAGGAGGATAGATGCAATTGTTTATCGCCTCACTTTATTTTCACTTCGGATGTGCTTTTAAGTGGTACGAAACTCAGCATTTCCTCTTTGTTCTAAAAGATTATTTACAGCATAAAATTTACTAACACACAAAAAGATGTAGCAGAACAGCATTCAAATAGTTAAACACGGGCTGTGCTTGCTTCTTCAGTGGAAATCTCCTTGCCTTAGTGGGCAGCTTCTGGCTGCATCCGAGGAGGTGATAACATTATCTTTTGTTTGCATTCTAGTATGTGTGCAACTGAGAAGTGATCACTAAATAGATTTTAATATATAAATACAGCAGCTATGCAATAAAATGCAATGGCAGCTTTCAGAGCAGATAAACTGTACTTTGTGAATTTGTAATTTGTAAACAGACAATAATACTTGAGCACAAAAACATATATGATAACTGTATGGCTGATAAAAAGAAGAAAAACAGATTTTTATCGAATGTTACAAAAATGAGTCAGTACGCTGAATATTAAAGAAAATGTGTAACTAAAAACTGTTCCCCTGGGGGGTACTCACCTCGGGTGGGGGAAACCTCCGGATCCTATCGAGGCTTCCCCCCTCCTTCTTGGTCCCACGGCTGATAAAGCTCCCCGAACGGCGGCGATGTAAATATTTACCTTCCCGGCTCCAGCGCAGGCGCAGTATCGGCTCTCCACTCGGAGATAGGCAGAAATAGCCGATCGCTGTCGGGCCGTTCTACTGCGCAGGCGCAAGTCTCCTGCAAGTCTCCTGCACCTGCGCAGTAGAGCGGACCCCGACAGAGATCAGCTATTTCCGCCTATCTCCGTGCGGAGAGCCGCAACAGCGCCCCTGCTGGAGCCAGGAAAGGTAAATATTGCACAGCCTGAGAAATTGTCTGCTGTGCGTTCCGGGGGCTGCAGCGAGACCGCCGTGGGACACAGGAGGACGGGGGAAGCCTCGATAGCGTCCAGAGGCTTCCCCCTACCGAGGTGAGTACCCCCCAGGAGAACTTTTTTTTTGTTACAGAGTCTCTTTAAGTACTAACAAAGTGCTTCAGCGTGTGAGTACGGTTCATCTGCACTCTCTCTATATACACATCCATCCAATGTATAAATGTTTGTCTTTTGTATTTCTCTTTTTTTTCGGGTCCACCTGCAGCAATGAAGTCAGACTTGACTGTGGGGTCCGGGAGAGGATGTTTTGCTTTCGGGAGATGGCGAGAATGCAGAGCTGTGCGGTGAAGCCAGCCATCCAAAGAGCAGATTGGCTAACCACAAGCCGAATTTTCCAGGAACCACAGGAATCCGCGGCTACGCTAAAGGAACGCAGGTGCTCCGGGGCCCGGCTGAGAGCATGTGACCCCGCCAAGAAACGACAGACGAGAACACCAATCAGATATAGAAAAAGACTCTTTACATTTACTAATGTCACGGAAAATCTTTATTATTTTTTTTTTTCATTTTGTATAATTAGCCAATAAATGGTATCATACGGATTCAAAACTCCTTGCGTTTACTGATAGCTAACACGGTACAACACTCTACTGCTTCTAGTTAGTATAATGATCTGAAATTGAATTACTAACCACAAAAGAACACTGTCATTTGTTTAAGGGCTATTTTCCCTACTGTATTATTATTATTATTTATCATTTATATAGCGCTATCTTCTGCAGTGCTATACAAAGTATATAATTGTCTTGTCCTCGAGACTTTGGCCTCAATTCACTAAGATCATGCTGGAGATAATAAGGCAAGAGATAACTGACTACCACACAGTGAGAGAGTTATCTTATATCTCTTCATTCCTTAAGTTACCTCCTCTGTAGTTAAGTTACCTCCTCTGTAGTTAAGTTACCTCCTTTGTAGTTAAGTTACCTCCTCTGTAGTTATGTTACCTCCTCTGTAGTTAAGTTACCTCCTCTGTAGTTAAGTTACCTCCTCTGTAGTTATTTTCACACGCAGCTAATTTACAGCCAGTAAACTTTAGAATTCTGGAGTTTTTTTAACTACTTGCCGACTGCTCCAGGCCAATTGGCGTGAGCAATGCAGCAGCCCCAGGACCGCTCCACGCCGATTGGCGTGAACGGCCGTTTATGGGGCTAGCAGGAGATCGCGTGCAGGCTGCGCAGGCATCTCCGGCTTGGAAGGCGGAGCTCCGCTCCTCCTTCAGTCTCCCGCCGCTCAGGCGTCTGTTAGATGGCCATCTAATTACTTTGTACAGCGCTGCGATCTCCAAGAACCGCTTACCCATTGTACCCCCACCCCACTCTGTTCCATGTCCCTGAACTTTATTCATTTTGTGTTTTTATTTCTTTTAAACCTTTATGGAAATGGGTAAGGGGTATTATGTACCCTTATACTCATTTCTCCTGGGGAGGGGGCTGGTATCTGGGGGTACCTTCTTAAAAACACCTCCTCCTGGGACACCGGAGGTGGGGAAGAGCCCCTTGTCCATGGACTGGACAAGGGCTCTGGGGAAGAGGGGGAGGCTTGGACCCCCCATGTCATTATTTTTATATTTCCCACACTCTGAACATATATAAAAAATAAAAATAAATACATTTATATGTATTTTAACACATTCTCTGTAATTTTACCGCAGTAGCTTTGCTACTTTCGTCCTACTTTAACATCGATTTTCTCAAAAACTATAAGTTCTCTTTAAAAAAATGTTTTCCTCCACTACTTAGTAATGGGACATTTTTGAGATGAATGGAGAGGGAGGTGCAGTAAGCCTATGCGCATACCCTCCCCCCCTCCCCCCCCCACACACATATACAGTGTCAATTACAGAAATAATTAAGGGCTAAGGTATCCTTTAAACATTTTTTTTACATGCTTTTGCATTTTATATCATTTGTTTTCTGTTTTATAATGACCAAAAAAAAAACCCAATTTGTGCGATAAAACTAAAGCCCTCTTTGGCTGACTTCGAAACGCCAGAATGGTCTGACTGGTCCCCGGTAACCAATCACATTTCAGCCGCCATATTTGCAGCGGTCTCTAATTGTCGTGGAAGCCGCAATGGCAGCTGAGAAGTGTGGGCTGATGACTTCTATTCTGGTGTGGCTGCAGTCACATACTACGCCGTGTGGTTTTGGAGCGAGATTTTTTAGCGAAGGCCAGTGTATGCATCCAAATGTATAATTATCACTTGGCCTAGAAAGATGTGTTTGGAGGTTTGGGGGCTATAAATAGACGAAGGCGCGAGCTGTTGGCCGTGCAGAGCGATGTTCATTGCTGCAAGGAGAGTCGTCTTTGGGTAGGAGAGCCTTAACAATCGCCGGAGAAGCCTATAAGACATCAATACGAGAAGGAAGTGGATCTAATTGTGAAACAGACAAGCCAGCTAGCGGTATGAATTTCAAAAATCATAAACCATATTTTATTAAATTCCAACATGAGTGCAAAAACTGAGGACGATATTAAAAACCCCTGGGAGGGCCACCCCGCCACACATAAACTGTCTAACTCAACAAGAACCACCAGCATAACTACGAACCCTGCAACTCCTGCAGTCACTGGGGGGCCGGCAGCTGAGGGGGTCTGGGAGGGGCCCTGGAGCTAGGGGGCGGTCCTATACATAAATGCAGAGAGGCAGCATAGCGTTATTATACCCATACCGCCTAACATTTTGAGATAAGAAAGAGGGACAGCTTTATGACACGCCCCTTCCACACCCCTAGTCACTCCCACACTACACCACCTAGTCAGGCATACCATAAAGAACTCATAAGCAAAAGATGTAATTTTATAATTCAAACTACACTAGCTCTTTTTATCATCACTAGTTTTCCTTCATATTAACATTTGAAAAAAATAAATATAACAATTTAAATGGCCATTCCTCCCAACTTTTTGAGATAAGATAGAGGGACACTTAAGTCACACCTCTGCCACACCCCTAGCCACCCCCCCCCCCCCACACACACACACACACATGCATACTATAAAGATTTCATAAGAAAATGTGTTGTTTTATAATTCAAACCACACTGGTCCTTTCTATCCTGGATCATTTCCCTTCATATTAGAGTCATTTAAACCCCCTTTTTAGTAGAAAAATACATATATTTACTTAGATTTGTACACCAGTCCTGAAAGAGGGACAAATGAGGAGGAAAGAGGGACAGAGGGACTGTCCCTCCAAAAGAGGAAAAGCTGGGAGCTCAGTCTTATTATTTACTAGCTGATTGCCCGGCGTTGCCCGGGTATGTATTTGGCTAGTGTTGGCTCCGCCCACTTTTTCTAACCCTAACACACAATTACTCAATAACCAAGTTTGTGGGCTTTGCGGTCTTTGGAATCAGTAATTTGCATTGAAATGAAAAAAATCTGATTGGCTGTTTGTGGCTCCACCCTCTTTTCTGAATTTGAACCCCAGTCACCCAATGACCAACTGTAGCAGGTTTAAGGCCTGTGCCATTAACAGTGCAAGAATGGCAGCAATTAAATATTCCCCTTGAGAAGCAATAGGTGAAGTTTGATTCACTTTTGTAGGCTCCACCCACTTTTCTGAATATTTAACCCAGTCACCCAGTGACCAACTGTGCAAAGTTTGAGAACCCTGCCACTAACAGTGTAAGAATGGCTGCAATAGACATTTTCCCAGTGAAATTTGTATTTGTCTCCACCCACTAATGACCTGGAACTGCCCGCCCATGTATGTATTTGACCGGTTTTGGCTCCGCCCACTTTTACTAACCCTAATGCACAAACACTCAATTACCAAGTTTGTGAGCTTTGGGGTCTTTGGCATCAATAATTTGTATATTCCCCTAGAAATTAAACAAATCAGATTGGCTGTTAGCGGCTGCGCCACTCTCCAACATTTGAACCCCAGTCACCCAATGACCAACTATAGCAGGTTTGAGGCATCTGCTACAGCCCCGTTTCTATGGGCGTGCGATACGTGCAATCGCCCGGGGCGCTTTATTGTGCTGCAGGAGGGGGGGGGGGCGCCGGAGCGGGGGAACGGCCATAATAGTTATAACTCACCTTCTTCATCCGTTCTCCCACAGTTTCAATATCTTTCCTCTCCCGGCGTCTGTCGCCTGGTAACAACGCCCCCTGTGATGACGTACCGCATGTCATCACAGGAAGCGCTGTTACTAATTAGATAGATGCCGGGAAAGGAAGGACATTGAAGCAGCGCGGGTTCGGCGGAAGCAGGTGAGTTATTACTATTATGTCCGCTCCCCCCGCTCCTGCGCCCAACTCATGCCGCCCATACCTAACTAACCTAAACTGCGGGATCCTACCTAACACCTATATTGCGGGGCACCTACCTAACTAACCTAAACTGCAGGAACCTACCTAGCTAATCTAAACTGCAGGAACCTACCTATTTAACCTAAACTGCAGGAACCTACCCTACCTAACTAACCTATACTGCGGGAACCTACCTAACTAACCTATACTGCGGGAACCTACCTAACTAACCTATACTGCGGGAACCTACCTAACTAACCTATACTGCGGGAACCTACCTAGCCAAGCTATACGCCGGGAACCTACCTAACTATCCTATACTGCCGGAACCTACCTATATAACCCATACTGGGGGAACCTACCTATCGAACCCATATTGGGGGAACCTACCTATCTAACCCATACTGGGGGAACCTACCTATCGAACCTATACTGCGGGAACCTACCTATCGAACCTATACTGCGGGCACCTACCTATCTAAACTATACTGGGAGCACCTACCTATCTAACCCACATTGGTGGCAACTATACAGGCTACCCTATACTGGAGGCACCTACGTAGCTAACCTGTACAACCTGTACTGTGGGCACCTATGCCTGGCTCCATGGGGGGGGGGATTTTCCCTTTGAAAATCAACAGGTGAATTTGATTGGCTATTATAGGCTCCACCCACTTCCCTGAATATTAATCTCAGTCACCCAGTGACCATCTTGGCAAAGTTTGAGATCCCTGCCATTAACAGTGAAGAAGGGCTGCAGTTTACATTTTCCCAGTGAAATTTGTTTTTGGCTCTGCCCACTTTTTGTAAACTGGACACACAGTCACTCAATGACCATGTTTGTGAGCTTTGGGTCCTTGGCATCAATAATTTGTATTTTCCCAGTGAAATGAAACACATCTTATTGGCTGTTTGTGGCTCTATCCCAGGCATGGGCAAACTTGGCCCTCCAGCTGTTAAGGAACTACAAATCCCACAATGCATTTGCCTTTATGAGCCATGACTGTGGCTGTCAGACTCCTGCAATGCATTGTGGGACTTGTAGTTCCTCGACAGCTGGAGGGCCAAGTTTGCCCATGCCTGCTCTATCCCCTTTTCTGAATTTGAACCCCAGTGACCCAATGACCAACTGTATCAGGTTTGAGGATTGTGCCATTAATAGTGCAAGAATGGCAGCAATTTTAATATTCCCTTTGAAAATCAACAGGTGAATTTTGATTGGCTTTTTGTAGGCTCCACCCACTTTTCTGTATAATAATCTGTGCCATTAACAGTGCAAGAATGGCAGCAATGTAAATATTCCCCTTGAAAATCAAAAGATGAATTTTGATTGGCTGCTGTACACTCCACTCACTTTCCTGAATATTAATCCTAGTCACCCAGTGGCCAACTGTGTCAAGTTTGAGAACCCTGCCAACAACAGAATGGCTGAAATCAATCTAACAAATCTGATTGGCTGTTTGTGGCTCCACCGCCTTTAGTGAATTTGGTCCCCAGTCACCCAATTACTGACTGTATCAGGTTTGAGGCCTCTGCCATTAACAGTGTAAGAATGGTAGCAATGTAAATATTCCCCATGAAAATCAATAGGTGAATTTTGATTGGCTGTTGTAGGCTCCACCCACATTTCTGAATAATAATCCCAGGCACTCAGTGGCCAATTGTGTCAAGTTTAGGAACCCTGCCATGTAAAAAATTAAGTTTCTTGCACCGCCCACTTTTTGTAACCTTGACATATAGTCACTAAATTACCAAGTTTATCAGCTTTGGGGTCCTTGGTATCAATACTTTGTATATCTGATTGGCTGTTTGTAGCTCCGCCCCTTTCTGAATTTGAACCCCAGTCTCCCAGTGACCAGCTGTACCAGGTTTGGGGCATCTGCTATTAACAGTATAAGAATGGTTGCAGTTTAAATATTCCCTTTGAAAATCAAAAGTTGAATTTTAAATGGCTGTTGTAGGCTCCACCCACTTTCCAAAATCTTAATCTCATTCACCCAATGACCAACTGTGCAAAGTTTGACAACCCTGCCATTAACAGTGTAAGAATGGCTGCAGTTTATATTTTCCCTGTAAAATTTGTTTTTGGCTCCACCCACTTTGTGTAACCTTGTCACACAGTCACTCAATGACCAATTTTGTGAGCTTTCAGGTTCCTGGCATCAAAAATGTGTGAATGGAAGCAGTTTATCCAGCAAAGAAATCTGATTGGCTGTTTGTGGCCCCGCCCCTTTAGTGAATTTGGACCCCAGTCACCCAATGACTGACTGCAGCAAGTCTGAAGCCTCTGTCATAAATAGTGTAAGAATGGCAGCAGTTTAAATATTCCCCTTTAAATGCAATAGGTGAATTTTGATTGGCTGTTGTAGGCTCCACCCACTTTCCAAAATCTTAATCTCATTCACCCAGTGACCAAGTGTGGCAAGTTTGAGAACCCTGCGATTAACAGTGTAAGAATGGCTGCAGTTTACATTTTCCCATTTAAAATGAATGGCTGAATTTTGATTGGCTGTTTTATGCTCCGCCCGCTTTTCCTGGATTTGTAACCTCAGTCACCAAGTGACCAACTGTGCCAAGTGTGGGGACTCTGGCTTGATTACTGTGAGAATGGCAGCCTTTTACATTTTTTCCATTGACTTGAATGGGTGAAATCTGATTTGCTGTTTGTAGCTCCGCCCAGGTGTGCAGGGGGGACGCGAGACCCCCAGAACATATCATCCCAGGTAGTAAGGGATCTGCATACCAAGTTTCGTTCAAATCGGTCAAGGGGTTTTCGAGTGATCGCGGCACATACACACACACACACACACATACACACACACACACATACATACATACATACGATTTTATATATATAGATTTATATAGTGCCAACATCTTCCATAGCGCTGTACACAGTACAAAAAAAAATTGGGCTACATATATACATTAGAATTTCGAAACACTGTACAGTCATGACATCCAGTAATACAAGTACAAATACATACAGTACACACATACACACACATACATACGGTAGTTAATCTGTGGAATAAGATATCACTTCAGTTGGTACCAGGGGCGTAGCAATAGGGGGTGCAGAGGTTGCATCGGGGCCCTTGGGCCAGAGGGGCCCTCCCTCAACCACAGTATTAGCTCTCTATTAGTCATGTGCTCATAATAATAACTACTTCTATAGATACTGTGAATAGTGGTAATCATTAACAAACTGCTCCCCATCCCCTTCTTGCACCTCTGACACTGTAGTTGCCATTGGCAGGTTTTGGTGCGCAGTATCATTTGTTATGTACAGAATGCTTGGGGGCCCCCGATGTGAAACTTGCATCGGGGCCCATAGCTCCTTAGCTACGCCACTGGTTGGTACACATTCATATGGTGAACTACAACAAAATAGGAAACAATAGGAGGATATCCCTGCCCTTATGAGCTTGCAATCTGAAGGGTAGTGGGGTGGAGACATTTGGGAGGAGACACAGTGGTTATGGGATGAGGCACTGAGCTTCCACTGCTACCTATAGCAAATTATAGGCTTGTCTGAAAAGGTATGTTTTTAAAGAGAAACGCCGATCAAAAATTGAACTTTATCTTAATCAGTAGCTGATACCCCCTTTTACATTAGAAATCTATTCATTTTCACAAACAGACCATCAGGGGGTGCTGTATGACTGATATTGTGGTGAAACCCCTCCCACAAGAAAAGTTCGCAGTTTTGGCAGTTTCCTGTCTGTGAACCTTGTTGCAATGTGGAAAATAGCTGTTTACAGCTGTTTCCAACTGCCAAAAACCATGCAGCAGCTACATCACCTGCCAACAGTAAAATGTTCACTGGAGTTCCACTTTAAAGTATGTTTGAAGGTTTCCAGACTTGGAGCATGACGGACAGGCCGTGGGAGAGATTCTAAAGGAGAGGGGCCGTCCGTGAGAAGTCCTGGATGCGAGAGCTCTGTATACCTGCTCCTGGCATGATACTCATCTCCTCCACTTCTTATTCATTTTGCAAGTGCCGTGTAGAGATAGCCCGAACCTCCAATTTTAGGTTCGCGAACCTACCGCGAAACTTCAGTTCGCCCGAACTTTCGCGAACCGCAATAGACTTCAATGGAGAGGCGAACTTGAAAATTTAGAAAAAATTATGCTGGCTAGAAAAATGATGGAAAAGATGTTTCAAGGGGTCTAATACTTGGAGGGAGACATGGTTGAGTGGAATAGACATCAAAAGTCCCAGAAAACAAAATCTGGATTTGACACAAAGCAGTGTTTTAAGGTCAGAAATCTCATTAAATGTTCAATTGCAGGCCTACACTGCTTTACAACATCAGGAAGTGTAATCCTCCCCTCCTCCCTCTCTTCCTTCCTTCCTCCTCACTCCTCCTCCAGAGGAGGAGGGTCTTGTCTTTCAGGGAATTGTAGGATTTAAAAAGCCAGCTTGCATACCTTGGCCGGGAATCGAACCCAGGTCTAGTGCTTGGTAGGCAGCTCTCCTCACCACTATACCACCACTACATGCTGAAGCCAGCCTAGCATGTACCATTATGATATATCCAAGAGAAAGATGCACTTGCTTAGGGATTTGTAGGATGTCAAAAGCCAACTCCCATACATTGGCCAGGAATCGAACCCAGGCCTACCGCATGGTAGGCTGCTATCCTAACCATTATACCACCAACACAATACACTACAATGCTACATGCTGAAGCCAGACTCTGCTGATACTGAGTGGAATCCATGCGTCCAACTTTGACAAAATTCCCAGTCCCTGCACTGGCCACTCAGCCCCACAGCATGATGGAACCACCACCATATTGTACTGTAGGTAGCAGGTGTTTTTCTTGGAATGCTGTGTTGTTTTTCCTCCATGGATAACGCCCCTTGTTATGCCCAAATAACTTAATTTTAGTTTCATCAGTCCACAGCACCTTATTCCAAAATGAAGCTGGCTTGTCCAAATGTGCTTTAGCATACCTCAAGCGGCTCTGTTTGTGCTGTGGGTGGAGAAAAGGCTTCCTCTGCATCCCTCTCACATACAGCATCTCCTTGTGTAAAGTGCGTTGAATGGTTGAACGATGCACAGTGACTCCATCTGCAGCTAGATGATGTTGTAGGTATTTGGTGCTGGTCTGTGGGTTGACTATGACTGCTCTCACCATTTGTCGCTTCTGTTTAGCCGAGATTTTTCTTGGTCTGTCACTTCGAGCCTTAAAAGGAACCTAAACTGAGAGGGATATGGATGTTTCCTTTTAAACAATACCAGTTGCCTTGCAGTCCTGCTGATCTTTGGCTGCAGTAGAGGCTGATTCACAGACCTGAAACAAGCATGCAGCTAATCCAGTCTGACTTCAGTCAGAGCACCTGATCTGCATGCTTGTTGAGGGGCTGTGACTGAAAGTATTAAAGAAACAGGATCAGCAGGAGAGTCAGGCAACAGGTATTTTTTTAAAAGGAAAAATACATCCCCTTCTCAGTTTAGGTTCCCTTTAACTTGAACTGAGCCTGTGGTCTTCCATTTCCTCAATATTTTCCTAACTGTGGAAACAGACATCTGAAATCTCTGAGACAGCTTTCTGTATCCTTCCCCTAAACCATGATGGTGAACAATATTTGTCTTTAGGTCATTTGAGAGTTGTTTTGAGACCCCCATGTTGCTACTCTTCAAATTAAAAGATGAGGGAAACTTACATTAGACCCCCTTAAATACTCTCTCTCATACTTGGATTCACCTGTGTATGTAGGGCAGGGGTCACTGAGCTTACCAAGCCAATTTGAGTTCTAATAATTAGTTCTAAAGATTTTGGAAACAATAAAATGACAACAGTGCCCACATTTATGCACCTGCCTAATTTTATTTAAACAATTATTGTGCACTTTCTGTAAATCCAATAAACTTCACTTCACTTCTCAAATATCACTTTGTGTGTCTCCTATATGATATATTTAACTGACATTTTTTATCGTAACAACCAACAATTTATACAGGAAAATCTTACTGATTAACCTATTTTGGTTCCTGGACGTAGAAACTACGTCCAGGAACCATGCGCGCTACCGCGCGCTCCCGCGGCCGATCGCGCTCGTGCACGCGCACTCCCGGCCGTGGATTCGGTAGCCAGGGAATCAATGTATCGGGCTATGGTGCGCGATCACTGATTCCTCTCCCCCGCTGAAAAAGCGACAGCTTCTCTCGGAAGCTGCGCCTTTTCTGGCCGTTCCCTCGCCGATGCTTCACTCTAAGCGTGTGTTACGCTTAGAGTGACGTCATGTAAACAAACTCATGGCCGCCATCTTGTGGCCAAAAAGTAATACTACAACTGAAAATAAAAATACATTAAAATGAACACACATTTACATTATAAATCTATTGTTTACCTCCCACCCTCCCAAAACTACCCAAATAAAATGTTTACTATAAAAAAAAACAAAAAAACATTACAATAAAAAAAACATGTAAATATTTACCTAAGGGTCTAAACTTTTTAAATATCAATGTAAAGATTAAATATTTCTATATTTTTTTATTTTAAACTTGTTAATAGTGATAGATGCAAAATGGAAAAAATGCACCTTTATTTCCAAATAAAATATTGTCGCCATACATTGTGATAGGGACATAATTTTAACGGTGTAATAACCGGGACATATGAGCAAATACAATACGTGAGTTTTAATTATGGAGGCATGTATTATTTTAAAACTATAATGGCTGAAAACTGATAAATAATGAATTTTTCCATTTTTTTCTTATTCTTCCTGTTAAAATGCATTTACAGTAAAGTGGCTCTTAGCAAAATGTACCCCCCAAAGAAAGCCTAATTGGTGGCGGAAAAAACAAGATATAGATCAGTCCATTGTGATAAGTAGTGATAAAGTTATAGGCCAATGAATAGGAGGTGAACATTTTTCACGTGAAAACCACGGAACCTGAATGGGTTAACAAGGTTGCCCAAACTGTTGCATCCCACCGTATGGCATCCTCCACATCCCTTTTCACTTCAGGTGTCCTTTAAATAGGAGTTGAAAAATTGCAGTTTACTATTATTATGGATTTATATAGCATCAGCATCTTCCATGGCGCTGATAGTATGCATATCAACTTCCATATTGTGACTCTGGTAAAGGAGAGTCTGGAGATAAATACATTATAAAATCATAAAAACAAACTGATAATTGATTTCCTCCAAAAATTACCCATCAGCTTAAAAAATGATATAAAACTACGGCCCTTATTCAACTCACTTTTTCTACTATGTTTTCTCCTAGGAGATAATTTTTCATCTTCTGTTTAAAATAACTTTTCAACACTCTCCAACTGGAAAAGTACCCAAAAGTAGGTGAAAAGGTACCGTCAATTTGTTTTTTTGTGTCTTCTTTCTTGCTGGAAGTTTAAAATGCATTTTATTGATAAGGTGTGAATATCACTTGGGAGAAAACTTACAATAAAAGTGAATTGAAGGGCCTTTGACTATGGTAGGAATTACATTGTGAGATTTTCTGAGGACAGTCAGTGACATGACTATATACTCTGTAATGTGCTGCAGAAGATGTCAGTGCTATATAAATACATGATAATAATATGGTAGGACATTAGACTATGGCTATGGTAGGATTAGAGTGTGAGCTCCTCTGAGGACAGTGACATGACTATGTACTCTGTAAAGTGCTGCAGAAGATGTCAGTGCTATATAAATACATAATAGTAATATGGTAGGACATTACACTATGACTATGGTAGGATTAGAGTGTGAGCTCCTCTGAGGACAGTCAGTGACATGACTATATACTCTGTAATGTGCTGCAGAAGATGTCAGTGCTATATAAATACATAATAATAATATGGTAGGACATTACACTATGACTATGGTAGGATTAGAGTGTGAGCTCCTCTGAGGACAGTCAGTGACATGACTATGTACTCTGTACAGTGCTGCAGGAGATGTCAGTGCTATATAAATACATAATAATAATATGGTAGGACATTACACTATGACTACGGTAGGATTAGAGTGTGAGCTCCTCTGAGGACAGTCAGTGACATGACTATATACTCTGTAATGTGCTGCAGAAGATGTCAGTGCTATATAAATACATAATAATAATATGGTAGGACATTAGCCTATGACTGTGGTAGGATTAGATTGTGAGCTCCTCTGAGGATAGTCAGTGAGATGACTATGTACTCTGTAAAGTGCTGCAGAAGATGTCAGTGCTATATAAATACACAATAATAATAATAATAATAATATGGCAGGACATTAGACTATGACTATGGTAGGATTAGATTGTGAGCTCCTCTGAGGACAGGTAGTGACATGACTATGTACTCTATAAAGTGCTGCAGAAGATGTCAGTGTTATATAAATACACTAGCCAACCCGCGTCGTAGCATACGCCGCATCTATCTATCTAATAGAGTACGTGCCTCAACCTTGAAGCAAGAAGAAGTAGGCTTTCCATGAGAAAATGTATGCGTGCTCAAACACCAAGTTTAACCCTAGCAAGTCTGGCTTTGCAAATCCGGCCTAATTGGCTATTCATGAGGCAATGCTCATGCAAATATGCATTTGCTTTCGCATGCCAAACTATGCAGGGTCCAAAAACCAATACCGCAAAGCGATCGCCCTGCGGGTATTAGTTCATGCTACATTAGCACTATCCAGGAGCGCCACGGGGAGGATTCCGAATGCCCCCATACAACCGGGGGACTGCGGGGTCCCAGGCTCTCTTACTGCCTGGGAACCACAGCGGCACCCCGAGGGGGAGGCTGGGTGGCGCAGCTGCACCCCCCCCCCCAAGTGTGGTCAGCGCCGGGGAGAGCCATTCGCACCCACCTCCCAATATTAAAAACAGGCACTTACCTTAACGTCCATTGCGTTCTGCAACATGCACATTAACTTGGGGGCACCACATGAGAAAGGAGTGAAGCATGGGTCACCCCGAGCTTTAGAGCTCAGGGCTGGCTCACATACAACACTCCGGGGTGGGGGGAAGGACAGGCGCAGACAACTCACTCCAGGGTTCACACCACCAGAGCAAACCATCCACCACCTGCCTCCAAAGGATACAACTGCAAAAAATGCTTTCCATGAGAAAAATTTTGCGTGCTCAAACACCAAGTTTAACCCTAGCAAGTCTGGCTTTTCAAATCCGGCCTAATTGGCTATTCATGAGGCAATGCTCATGCAAATATGCATTTGCTTTCGCATGCCAAACTATGCAGGGTCAAAAAACCAATACTGCAAAGTGCTCTCTCACTGCCTGGGAACCACAGCGGCAACCCGGAGTGGGAGGCTGGGTGGCGCAGCCGCCCCCCCCCCCCCCCCCCAAGCGTGGCCAGCGCTGGGGAGAGCCGTCCGCACCCACCTCCTAATATTAAAAACAGCCACTTACCTTTACGTCCATTGGGTTCTGCTACATGCGCATTAATTTTCTCATGGAAAGCATTTTGTGCAGTTTGTATCCTTTGGAGGCAGGTGGTGGATGGCTTGCTCCGGTGGTGTGAACCCTGGAGTGAGGGCGCCTGTCCTCCCCCCCCCCCCCCCTCTGGAGTGCTGTATGTGAGCCAGCCCTGAGCTCTAAAGCTCGGGGTGACCCATGCTTCTCTCCTTTCTCATGTGGTGCCCCCAAATTAATGCACATGTAGCAGAACGCAATGGACGTTAAGGTAAGTGCCTGTTTTTAATATTGGGAGGTGGGTGCAGACGGCTCTCCCCGGCGCTGGCCACACTTGGGAGGGGGTCGTCCACGCCACCCAGCCTCCCCCTCCGGGGTGCCGCTGTGGTTTCCAGGCAGTGAGAGAGCCTGGGACCCTGCGGTCCCCCCAGTTGTATAAAAAGGGGGCATTGGGAATCCTCCCCGTGGCGCTCCTGGAGGCCTGGAGCACACCAAAAACTGCTGGCAGATCCGCAAAATGCTAGCAGATTTTGAAACGCTTTTTCTTATTTTTCTGTAGCATTTCACCTAGCATTTTGCGGTTTTGTAAAGCGTTTTTGTTGTAGTAGATTTCATATATTGTTACAGTAAAGCTGTTACTGAACAGCTTCTGTAACAAAAACGCCTGCAAAACCGCTCTGAACTGCCATTTTTCAGAGCGGTTTGCGTTTTTCCTATACTTTACATTGGAGGCAGAAACGCCTCCGCAATCCAAAAAATGCCTCACCTCGGGAGTATGCGTTTCAGCAAAACGCCTCCCGCTCTGGTGTGCACCAGCCCATTGAAATACATTACCCAAGCGTATCCGCAGCCGCAAGTGGATCGCAAAACGCTGCCGAACCGCTCTGGTGTGCACTAAGCCAGATAGTGCTAATGTAGCATGTAGCAGGGTGACTGCTTTGTGGTATTGGTTTGTGCATGCATTTGCATGAGCATTGCCTCATGAATAGCCAATTAGGCCAGATTTGCAATGTCAGACTTGCTAGGGTAAGGCCTCTTTTCCATGGACTGTGAATAGGCAGTGAAATGGCTCTCAAACTCTCACAACTGCTCACTGCTGCCTGGTAACTGCTCACTGCTGCCTGGTATCCAGGGACGGATCTAGACCAAGTTGCCCCAAGTTGCGCCTGGGGCAAGGTCAGGTTTTGGCGCCTAAACTGCCATTCCCCATCCACATTTTGCCGCCTTTTTAAGAATTCAACAAACTGCGCCTGGGGCAAGAGACCCGCTTGCTCCCCCCTAGATCCGTCCCTGCTGGTATCTGCTCACTGCTGCCTGGTAACTGCTTGCTGCTGCCTGGTAACTGCTTGTTGCTGCCTGGTAACTGCTTGTTGCTGCCTGGTATCTGCTCACTGCTGCCTGGTAACTGCTTGCTGCTGCCTGGTAACTGCTTGTTGCTGCCTGGTATCTGCTCACTGCTGCCTGGTAACTGCTTGCTGTTGCCTGGTAACTGCTTGTTGCTGCCTGGTATCTGCTCACTGCTGCCTGATAACTGCTTGCTGCTGCCTGATAACTGCTTGTTGCTGCCTGGTATCTGCTCACTGCTGCCTGGTAACTGCTTGCTGAGCACACAGCTCAACAGTCCGTGGAAAAGAGGCCTTAAACTTGGTGTTTGAGTACGCATAAATTTTCTCATGCAAAGTACTTCTTCTTCTTGTTTGAAGGTTGAGGCACTTAGTCTATTATATATATAGATAGAAGATAGATAGATAGATAGATAGATAGATAGATAGATAGATAGATAGATAGATAGATAGATAATAAGAATCTGGTAAGACATTAGACTATGACTATGGAGGGATTAGATTGTGAGCTTCTCTGAGGACAGCCAGTGACATGACTATGTACTCTATAAAGTGCTGCAGAAGATGTCAGTGTTATATAAATACATAATAAGAATATGGTAGGACATTAGACTATGACTATGGTAGGATTAGAGTGTGAGCTCCTCTGAGGACAGTCAGTGACATGGCTATGTACTCTGTAAAGTGCTGCAGAAGATGTCAGTGCTATATAAATATACAATAATAATAATAATAATAATAATAATAATAATAATAATAATAATATGGCAGGACATTAGACTATGACTATAGTAGGATTAGATGGTGAGCTCCTCTGAGCACTGTCAGTGACATGACTATGTACTCTGTAATGTGCTGCAGAAGATGTCAGTGCTGTATAAATACACAATAATAATAATAATAATATAGCAGGACATTAGACTATGACTATAGTAGGATTAGATGGTGAGCTCCTCTGAGGACAGTCAGGGACATGACTATGTACTCTGTAAAGTGCTGCAGAAGATGTCAGTGCTATATAAATACACAATAATAATAATAATAATATAGCAGGACATTAGACTATGACTATAGTAGGATTAGATGGTGAGCTCCTCTGAGCACTGTCAGTGACATGACTATGTACTCTGTATAGTGCTGCATGGTCAGTGCTATATAAATACATAATAATATGATAAGGCATTAGACTACGACTATGGTAGGATTAGATTGTGAGCTCCTCTGAGGACAGTCAGTGACATGACTGTGTAAAGTGCTGCAGAAGATGTCAGTGCCAAATACATAATAATATTAATAATAATAATAATAATAATATGGTGGGACATTATACTATGACTATGGTGGGGATTAGATTGTGAGCTCCTTTGAGTACAGTCAGTGACATTATTATGGACTCTGTACTATGTACTCTATAAAGCACTGTGAAAAATGTCAAAACCGTATAAATATATAATTAGTATATAAAATATATATAGTAGTATTAGTCCCTAAACCAGCTTATAATTAATTCACAGAGCTTTAAAGGGAGAAAAATCTCCACGTTTTTCTTTTTTCCTTGGAATATTGCAGTAAGAAAGTATTTAGGAAAAAAAAAAAGCTTCAGTGGATTTTGCTCTGTGTACTGTATGTTGCTTTTAAAGTACATCTGTAGATTTGGGTTGTTGAACTGTGGCTTGCTAATGACTTTTAAGTACATAGAGCAGTGGAATTTTAACTTATGATAAGATACCCATCAGAACAGATGGCACAGAGCCTGAAAAACGCACACAAAGAATTCACCTTGAAAAAGCTGCTTTTTTTTGCCATGGGCTGAACAAGCAGAAGACAGTCCTGGAGGACATGGAGGCAAACCTGGCTACACGTGTGCGCTGTGATCAGGAAATCAGACGCAGATAAAATCGCAATGGGGGCTCGTGCATCATGGTTACCTGGCTTTGATGGTTGCAGAGAAATCTCTGCTAGCTTCCCTGGGCAAAGCGGAACTTTACCGAAAGATAGTAGTAGGGGGGAAAATAAATACATTGTGAGAAGTTAGAAAATGGAAGCTAGATCTAGAAATGATTAATACTCGAAGTGTAGTTTGTTCATGGTGTTTAATCCACCATGATCCTGCGGGTGATCATCGTTACTACTGGCAGACATTAAAAATAAAGCAGCAGCAATTGCCATTGTCTATAAACACTCTCACTAACAATGTCACAGAAGAGGTAAAGAGGCGCCCAATTTCTATAAAATAATCTAAAATCGATAAAATAACAAAAATGAGGTGGCTTACCTCACAGACGACAACTCACTTTGATAAGGAAGTTTAATTGGAGATTTAGCACAGGCAACGCGTTTCGTGGGACCAAGCCCACTTCCTCAGGCCAAATAAATAAAGTTATTATTTTATTAATATATTCTATTATTTTATTAGTATATTATTTTAACTTATAGTATATTGCTTATTTGATGTATTTTATATTTGTGTGTGTGTGTATATATATATGGAGCACTGAGCGCCTCTCGTTGATATCTGTAGGCACTTTATTTGGCCTGAGGAAGTGGGTTTGGTCCCACGAAACGCGTTGCCTGTGCTAAATCTCCAATTAAACTTCCTTATCAAAGTGAGTTGTCGTCTTTGAGGTAAGCCACCTCATTTTTGTTATTTTATCGATTTTAGATTATTTTATAGAAATGGTGCGCCTCTTTACCTCTCCTGTGCCATATTCCCCCCACTTGCCTGGGAGGGGAACCTTACGCACCTGAACCAAGGAGGGATCCCACCACCTGTGGTAATCAAGGTACGCAGGATCTTTTTGCTAAGAGAGCGACCAGACCCAGGATTGCTGATATACCTGAGTGGAGTCAGGTTTAAACACTCCACTTGCTTGAAGCGGTCAGTTGCCCCGTGTGCAACCCACTTTTGTGAGTACCCCTTCTTCAGAAGTTTTTTTGAACACCTATTTATTGAGACATACTGCACCATTTGGGCTCCCGTTGTCTTTGTGTTTTTTTCCCTCTAGTACTGTATACTCACTAACAATGTGATAGGCTAAAAGGTTGAGCTATACTGTATATATATAATAGAGAGAGAAAGAAAGAGAGAGAGGGGAAGAATTATGTTACAGCCTTATTCCAAAATGAATTACATTTATTTTTTCCCTCAGAATTCTACACACAACACCCCATAATGACAGCATGAAAAACAATTTACTTGAGGTTTTGGCAAATGTATTAAAAAACAAATAATACATTGAAAAAGCACATGTACATAAGTATTGACAGCCTTTGCCATGAAGCTCAAAATTGAGCTCAGGTGCATCCAGTTTTCCCTGATCATTCCTGAGATGTTTCTGCAGCTTATCTGGATTCCACCTGTGGTAAATAACAATGACAATAACAATAATATTTTATATAGCGCTTTTCTCCCTGGTGACTCAACGCGTTGATTGGACGTGATTTGGAGAGGCACACACCTGTCTATATAAGGTCACACAGTTGACAGTTCATATCAGAGTGCAAACCAAGCATGAAGTCAAATTAAGTCAAAGGAATTGTCTGCAGACCTCTGAGGCACAAATCTGGGGAAGGTTACAGAAAAATGTCTGCTGCTTTCAAGGTCCCATTAAAGGATACCCGAGGTGACATGTGACATGATGAGATAGACATGTGTATGTACAGTGCCTAGCACACAAATAACTATTCAGTGTTCCTTTTTTTCTTTCTCTGCCTGAAAGAGTTAAATATCAGGTATGTAAGTGGCTGACTCAGTCCTGACTCAGACAGGAAGTGACTACAGTGTGACCCTCACTGGGAAAAACTGCTTGCTTGGCAGTTGGAGACAGCTGTTATTTCCCACAATGCAATGAGGTTCACAGACGGGAAACTATCAGGGCCATGGCCCTGACATCACATTTTGGGAGGGGTTTTACCACAATATCAGCCATACGGACGTCCCTGATGATCTGTTTGAGAGAAAGGTAAATATTTCGTGTGAGAAAAGGTGTCTCAGCTACTGACTGGGATGAAATTCAATCCTGGGTTAAAGCTCCTCTTAGCGGGAACCTTAATTGGGAGGGATATGGATGTTTCCTTTTAAACAATACCAGTTGCCTGGCAGTCCTGCTGAACTCTGTGGCTGAATCACACGTCTGAAACAAGCATGCAGCTAATCCAGTCTGACTTCAGTCAGAGCACCTGATCTGCATGCTTGTTCAGGGGCTGTGGCTAAAAGTATTAGAGACACAGGATCAGCAGGAGAGTCAGGCAACTGGTATTATTTTAAAAGGAAAATCCATATGCTTCTCAGTCTAGGTTCCCTTTAAAGAGGATCTGTAACATGAAAAGATCCCCTGGGGGGTACTCACCTCGGGTGGGGGAAGCCTCCGGATCCTAATGAGGCTTCCCACGCCGTCCTCCATCCGTCAGGGGTCTCGCTGCAGCCCTCCGTGGAGTCCGTGCAGCGGTGACGTCAATATTTACCTTCCTGGCTCCTGCGCAGGTGCTCTGACGGCTGTCGGCTCCGAACTACACGGAAATACACGATCGCCGTCGGATCTGCTCTACTGCGCAGGCGCAAGTTTCCTGTGCCTGCGCAGTAGAGCGGACCCGAATGAGATCGGATATTTCCGTGTAGTTCGGAACGGAAAGCAGCCACACAGCGCCCCCGCTGGAGCCAGCAAAGGTAAATATTGAAATGACAGTCGGCACAGTCGCCGGCTGTTCGGAGGGCTGCGGCGAGACCCCCGTGGGACAGAGGACGGCGTGGGAAGCCTCATTAGGATCCGGAGGCTTCCCCCACCCGAGGTGAGTACCCCCCAGGGGATCTTGTTAATGTTACAGAGTCTCTTTAAGGCAGACGATCTGCTAGATGAGTTTGGAATCATTGCACCAACAGATAAGTTGGCGTTAGGAACAGGTTTTATTCACAATTTTTTTAAAGGGGTAAAAAAGAATAAAGAAATAAAGTACATTTACCAAAATGGAATGTATACTTAAAACAATAACCATACATGTTATCCCTTTAGATTGTAAGCTCTCAAGGGCATGCTTCTCTCCCTTTTGTGTTCAGAAGGTTGTTGTACACTTTTGTTAATTACTACACATCTGTCACTTTAATTTATTGCCCCTTATTTAATTCACGTTTTCTCCAAAGCAATATTTTCACACCTAAGCAATAAAATGCCCTTTTATCCATCAGCAAGCAAAAACAATATTTTGAATATTGTTGACAGCACTTTTTCACCAACTTTTGGTCCTTATTATTATTATTTTTTTTTGCAAAGTGCTGAAAGGTTATTTTAAAGAGAAGATGAAAAATGATTTCCTAGGAGAAAACGTAGGTGAAAAAGTATTATAAAGCTTGTACGCCGCATATCATATGCCTACCTCTTCTGGGAATAGGAAATTATTATCTGACTTAAAGAGAACCAGAGACGAAGCACCCTCATGTATTCTACCATATATATCAATGGGAACATGACAGTAAACACCTACCCTGCTCTCTGTTTCATTCTTCTCTGCTAAATCTTCCTGTTATCAGCCCTGATAAGAATCCCCGAGTGAGCATTCAGTCTGGCTTTCACCGGAATGATTATAGCTGAGTCTGTCTTCTGTGATGTCTTTTCAAGCCCAACTCTGCCCCCTTGTGGCTCTGCTTTCCTGCTATTTATCCTCGAAGCAGCAAAGCAGAGCCACAAGGGGGCAGACTTGGGCTTGAAAAGACATCACAGAAGACTGACTCAGCTATCATCATTCTGGGAAAAGCTAGACTGAATGCTCAGTCGGGGATTCTTATAAGGGCTGATAACAGGCAGATTTAGCAGAGAAGAATGAAACAGAGAGCAGAGTAGATGTTTACTGTCATGTTCCCATTGATATATATGGTAAAATACATGAGGGTGCTTAGTCTCTAGTTCCCTTTAAGTCTAACACCTTTCATGATTCTGTGTGAGAAAATAGTAAGGAATATGAATGAAATAGAAATTACACATTTTATTCCCTTTTATTGATTTTTTTTCTGCATTCCAAGCAGTCTTCTCAGCTGGAGCAGTGGGAAAATTTTAGCATTTTTGGTCAAATTCATTGGGCGTATGTCTGGACTGAGAAAAAAATATTTTTAGATAGACTAGGCATCAAGTTTTCAGTCCAGAGAGGATAACTGAAAGGTCAATGAATGAAGGTTTCTGATCGGGATTCTCTATCTTATAGAAAGGGCGGATCAGTGAATAATGGCGCACAGCGCCTATGCATAAAAATGGCGCCACATTAAAAAGATACGCTTATCGCTATTTATCGTTAGTACTGCATAAAAATGGCGCATAGGGGAAAAAAAAGAAAAACGGCACACACTAACGTTATTTATCAATAGTGGCACACACTAACGTTATTTATCAATAGTGCCGTTCATTTGCCAAACAGCAGACGTTATTGTACACAGTAACGTTATTTATCAATAGTGGCACACACTAACGTTATTTATCAATAGTGCCGTTCATTTGCCAAACTGCAGACGTTATTGTGCACAGTAATGTTATTTATCAGTAGCGCCCTACATAAGCCAAACTGCAGACGTTATTGTGCACAGTAACGTTATTTATCAATAGCGCCCTACATAAGCCAAACTGCAGACGTTATTTAACTGCAAAACGGTGAATGGATTTAATGTAACACTGTCGAGGTTAGGGTTAGGCACCACTGGGGGGGTCTTAGGGTTAGGCACCACCAGGGGGTCTTAGGGTTAGGCACTACCAGGGGAGTGGTTAGGGTTAGGCACCACCAGGGGGGTGGTTAGGATTAGGCACCACCAGGGGGGTCTTAGGGTTAGGCACAGCCAGGGGGGTGGTTAGGGTTAGGCCCCACCATGGGGGTCTTAGGGTTAGGCACCACCAGGGGGGTCTTAGGGTTAGGCACTACCAGGGGAGTGGTTAGGGTTAGGCACCACCAGGGAGGGGGGTTAGGATTAGGCACCACTTGGGGGGTCTTAGGGTTAGGCACCACCAGGGGGTGGTTAGGGTTAGGCACCACCAGGGGGTGGTTAGGGTTAGGCACCACCAGGGGGGTCTTAGGGTTAGGCACCACCAGGGCGTGGTTAGGGTTAGGCACCACCAGGGGGGTGGTTAGGGTTAGGCACCACCAGGGGGGGTTTAGGGGTTAGGGATAGGTACAGAGAGGGTTCTGTGTGTTAACGCTAAATAACAATAAGGCTTTAACGTTAAATAACAATAAGCGGCAAATGGATTAGCGGCAACACCGTGCGCCATTATTCGCAGGCGCCATTTTCAGATGGATCCAGAATGGGTGACATATGTACCACTTTTAATTCATTATCATTTTTCTTTTTTTGGTAACCACATTTACAATCATAAAGGCCACCCGAAGCGGCTGGATAGTGTACTGGTTAAGGGCACTGCCTTTGACATGGGAGACCAGGGTGTGAATCCTGGCTAAGGTCAGTACCTATTCAGTAAGGAGTTCAAGGCAAGACTCCCTAACACTGCAGGGTGGCCTCCTGAGCGCGTCCCAGTGGCTGCAGCTCTTGAGCGCTCGGGGTCTGACAGGAGAAAAGCCCTATACAAATGTTTGGATTATTATTGTTATTAACTGAGAGGGAAATGGAGGCTGCCATACTGATTTACTTTTAAACAATGCAGATTGCTGGTCCACTGCTGCTTATGCTTTTAGCCATAGACCCTGAACAAGCATGCAGATTATTATTTAGTATTTATATAGTGCTGACATCTTCCACCGCGCTATACAGAGTGTATTGACTCTTGTCACTTAACTGTCCCTCAGAGGAGCTCACAATCTAATCCCTACCACAGTCATATGTCTATGTATGCATCATGTAGTGTATATATCGTATTCTAGGGCCAATTTAGGTTTCCAAAAAGCCCCATGAGCACCGATGCGTCCCTCATCGTTTTTGTGCCGCCGTTCACCTGGTATTGGTCCCGGTAATCTGGCTCAGCAGCGCCACTCCGCCTCTTCTGCTCATGTGCTCATGCACAGAAGAGCCGGACTGGTGTGACCAAGCCAGATTACCTGGACTAATACCGGGCGAACAAAAGCACTCAGGAAGACGGTGAGGGACGCATCAGTGCTCATGGGGCTGGAGGAACCCCCTTTGTAAGTATAAAATTATTTAGTGTACTCATCTTAGGTACACTTCAAAAAGAAATAAATATGGTACCCTCACTTCACTCCTTTAACATAGAGAGCCACATATTCAAGCGATAATCAGGCCACCATGGTTCGGGTCGATTGATAATTTCATGTCCCACAAGATTATCTGAGAGAACTGAGCAGGACGTGAGATGGCATGAGGGTCGATGCGTGTGGTACGCTGTAAGTGCTTGACTGTCGTGCACCCTTAAACCCTTGTCATGTGTCACCTAATGGACTCTTGTATGTCCTCCGTACACTTCACAAACCACTCCTGTCCATCTCATCAGTCATCCCAGGCCTTTGAGGCTCAGATGTCGGTTTTCCACTCACACGTCCCTCATCACCAGCCTCTCCATGACGAGCATTTTCTTGACCTTGTATTCACCTAAATATGACCATTTTCCAGCTCTTTAGACAATCCCTGTTTCATCGCCGGATATCCCATTAAGTAAATAGTTGATGAGAGATTCCCACGCAGGGCTCCACAATACAGTTATTATGTGTAAACAAATTGCCACCGATACGAGGGTGGATGGAAACGTTCCCATACCTGGGCGGTAAATGAGATATCAGAAAGTTACTACGTTTAGCCCCTAAGCTTGTCTCGAGTTAGCCAGAGAAAAGACCGGAGGGCTTCTGTTACATTTACAAACCTTCTTGAGAGAAATACAGAAAGGAAGTATGGGTTGCTTGATCAGGTGACTGAATTATAAATCTCTGATAGGCTGGTCACGATCCTGTGCCCATGCCTCACTCTTCCTTCCTGTTTTAGCCTACATGTGACCTTCTGTAATGATTTTGTTGGGAACAATAAAAAACAAACTGTGAGTGATCACTGGGTGTAGCTGCAAACGATGTCAATACTATATAAATACATACAGTATATTCTGGCGTATAAGACTACTTTTTAACCCTTGAAAATCATCTAAAACGTCAGGGGTCGTCTTATACGCCGGGTGTCATTGATGCCGGGTGTTACGCCCTATCCTGTTACCGCTCTCAGATCTCGCTGCTCAGGACTGTAGTGAAGCGGCCCAGGCACACATGTGTGAGAGCTGAGAGGCAGAGAAGGAGGTAAATAGGAAACAAGGGCGGGGCCAGAAGAGTGAAAGAGGCTTTTTTTATGGGCACAGCGCCATCTATTCTTACATACCGCTCTGATAAAAAGGGAGACAAGGAGAGCTGACCAATCCGCTTAGGGAGAGGGAGAGTTGACCAATCCAAGCAGTCAATCGCCTATATACGGTTATATACTGGGAACCACATACAGTACAGCACCAGTATCTGTTCATACATAGCACCAGTATATGCTTTTTTAAAAAAATTTGGTGTGCGTTGAAACGGGGAGTAGTCTTATACAGCAAGTATATCCCAAACTCTATATTTTAACTAGAAAAGTTGGGGGGTCGTCTTATACGCCCACTTGTCTTATACGCCCACTCGTCTTATACGCCGTAGTAACATAGGACATTAGATTATGACAGGGTGGGCAAACTCCGGCCACCATGGCTATTTCATCTATCCTGCCGAGACACACACACCTCCCTCCCCCAAACAACCCAACACCCCCCCCCCCCTTCCCCCGAAGGGTGAACTGGTGTTGCGGCATCCGACGATGGACACCGCTCCAGTTCACCGACCACAGCTGGCCTCCAGGAGCTGTGGGAGTCTGTAAGTTGCAGCAGAGCAGGACTACGGGAAAATGGCGACCGAAGCCCAGCACTGACATTTTCAGCTAAAGCCCTGCACTGAAGACACAGATAGACTTAAGTGCTGGGCTTCGGTCGGATTATGGATCTTGCTGTCTAAAGGGGTTTGCTTGCTGTCCCTGGGCCTGCGTTGTTTGGTGCCAATTGTGTTTTGGGACAAAACTCGGACCCACTGTCTTTGTCTTTGCGTTACAATGTTACATTATTGTTACCTCAACCCACATCCTGACATGGCCACACCCACTATGACTATAAGCTATAGTGGGTATTAGATTGGGGGCTCCTCTGAGAACAGTCAGTGACATGACTATGTACTCTGTAAAGTGCTGCAGAAGATGTCAGCGCTATATAAATATATAATGATAATATGGTAGGACATTAGACTATGACTATGGTAGGATTAGATTGTGAGCTCCTCTGAGGACAGTCAGTGACATGACTATGTACTCTGTAATGTGCTGCAGAAGATGCCAGTGCTATATAAATACATAATAATAATATGGTAGGACATTACACTATGACTATGGTAGGATTAGATTGTGAGCTCCTCTGAGAACAGTCAGTGACATGACTATGTACTCTGTAAAGAGCTGCAGAAGATGTCAGTGCTATATAAATACATAATGATAATATGGTAGGACATTAGACTATGACTATGGTAGGATTAGATTGTGAGCTCCTCTGAGCACAGTCAGTGACATGACTGTGCACTCTGTAATGTGCTGCAGATGTCAGTGCTATATACATAATAATAATAATAATATGGTAGGACATTAGACTATAACTATGGTAGGATTAGATGGTGAGCTCCTCTGAGGACAGTCAGTGACATGACTATGTACTCTGTAAAGTGCAGCAGAAGATGTCAGTGCTATATAAATACGTAATAATAATACGGCAGGACATTACACTATGACTATGGTAGGATTAGATTGTGAACTCCTCTGAGGACAATCAGTGACATGACTATGTACTCTGTAACGTGCTGCAGAAGATGTCAGTGCTATATAAATACATAATAATAATATGGTAGGACATTACACTATGACTATGGTAGGATTAGATTGTGAGCTCCTCTGAGGACTGTCAGTGACATGACTATGTACTCTGTAAAGTGCTGCAGAAGATGCCAGTGCTATATAAACACATGTATACATGTTAGTAAAAATGAATGCTCTCTATATCCAATGATTACTCCTTATAAACAAATGGCAGCCAGGGAGCCCTGAGTTATCTGAAGGGGGGTAAAGCAGTAATGGATTACAACGTGAATAGGTATAATGCTGGATACACACCATGCATTTCTGCGTCGAATGCGTCCGTTGATACGCGTCGAATCGATTATTTCCGAGCATTTCCGAACGCATTTCGATGATTTTTAGGTCGATTGCCATGTAAAGTATGGCAAATCGACCTAACGATCCATCGAAACGTGAATCGGACATGTCGGAAATAATCGAATCGATGCTTATCGACGGATGCAACGAATGCGGAAACGCATGGTGTGTATCCAGCATTAGAAGGCAATTTTGCATGTGACCTCTCCTCTCCCTCATTTACTATCTGAATCTTATCACAGCTTCAGTCCTGGCAGGTGATGTCTGTGGAATGTTTGCTTACTGAGAGTTTTCAAGCCAATAATAAATAGCCTAGGCTAAGCCTCTGTGGGAGGGCGGGACTACCAATATGCAGCAATATATAGCTATAGGAATTGTTTCTAATGCTGAAACCAGGATATTTCATGTCAAAGTATATATCCTGAATAATTGACTGCGTTCTTCTATAGGTCGTTACAGTTCCTCTTTCATTAAAACTATGTTGACAAAACTTATGACTGAAGCAATTTTTTCCTAACAGTGATGTCATACCAAAATGAAACTCCCAAAAAAAGCACCATCAAAGCCTCTGGGAAACCAGATTTCCTGTGTCGGCGGCCCGTCGCAACCTTCAGGGTCACCGGTGCCCAGGCCTGTCCCAGCCTGTAGGGGTGATACAAGCACCCAGGCCCTCTGTATGCACATATATGGAGAAGGTATGCCTTTATGACATCACAAAATTATGAGTGACTCACTGCCGATAGAGGCGTAGAACTTACAAAAAGAAAAAAAAGAGAGAGAGAGGGGAAAAAAGGCTTTGTTGTCGAACCAATAATTGGGCGGCTTCAGCCTTGTAATTAGTGACAAGAACAGGAAAAAAAAAACTAAGAGACTAAATGACTGGGCAGGCTGTTGGGAGACTTGAGACATGAATGTTTTTATTTGCACTTGGGAAGCCTACAGGCAAAGGCGTAACGAGATGTTACTCACAGACAATGTCCAGATCAATATTTACGGGCTGGCAACAGGAATCCCACCAATTAAGCTCTTCACGTGGCATGGTGGAGGCTGGTGCAGGCCGCGAACGCTGCAGGAACATGTTGCCGGCAGACGGAGGGCCTGACAGGGTTAAATAGTTGTGGTCAATTACACATAGTTTTGTTGTAAAGGGCCCGGGGCCATACCTTTTGTCCTTAGAAGTGTTACTGTATCGTGTAGCAGCCCGGTAACTCAAGTCGAGAGGGTGGATGTGATGCTTGACATTATGTACACACTGAGGGAGTCACGTTTTTTTCCCCCTTTGTATCTTGGCTATTGGCCTATTACACTTATACGCATCTATTACTCTTATAGAGGGCGTTATTTGGAAACCATTAGAGGGCGTAAATGGCCTTTTCAGAGTTTTTGTTTTTTCCGGTAGAAGGCTAGATTTTTTTTTCCAAGTGAATATCTCAGAATCAGTTTTATTTCGCCATGTACAGCAGAGCTATACTCAGAATTGTTTTTGGTGCACATGGCATAGACATAGTAGAAGAGGACAGACGCCCAACACATACAATTTAACAATTAATACAAATTAAGAACTGCAGTCGTGGTATAGAAAGGGCCTGCTCAAATAACAGTCCCAGATCATCAGTTCATCAGTTAGTGTGTCCTCCTTCTGTGCAGGTACAGTCCAATAAATAGTATTTTCCCTTTGGCCAGGTGCACACATGCCAGAAAGGCTTGCGGAGCGGGAAACGCTGCGTTTTATGCAGCAGTGTTAGTCTATGGTACCAGGGCCGGCCCTAGACTTTTTGCCGCCTCAGGCAAATTTTGAAAAATTTGCGATCTGCGCTCCCCTCCAGCTTTAATGCCGACAGACAGTAAGAGGCACGGGCGGGGGATCACTCACTTTCCTCGTTCCAACGTGCGCTCCACTGACGTCACTTCCTGCAACGCCGGCCACGTACAATACAGTGGGCGGCGTTACAGGAAGTGACGTCAGTGGAGCGCACGCTGGAATGAGGAAGAGGTGAGTGATCCCCCACCCGTGCCTCTAACTGTCTGTCGGCTGCTTACTCTACATTTAAAGCTGGAGGGGAGCGCAGATCGGGAGACCCAGGCGAGGGGGGGGGTCCGACCCCCCTCCCCACCGCTAGGCCCAATACCCCCGTCCTGCCCGCTACCCCTCCAGCTCAGCGGCCGGCCCCCCCGCACCCACGGACAGGCGGATGCCGTTCCTAGAACTTTGCCGCCTGAGGCAAAAGTTTCACCCTGCCTCATGAGCGGGCCGGCCCTGTATGGTACGCAGAAACACCAGCGTTGCACTTGTGTGTTGCAGTAAGCGTTCTGCAGATGCTGGTAGTGTTGCATAATATGCAGACTGGCTGCCAAAATGCACATAATGAAAGTGTATGGGAACACATATGCATTGGGTTTTTTTATGCGGTTTTTTTTTACTGCGTTTTTAATTAAAAAGTAAAGATCTCTGATGGGTTTCCACCTCCTGTTGTCTTCTTAGTGATTTGCATAAATGTAGAAAAAATGCATACAAAATGCATATGCGTTTTACCATTAGCAGACCGCAAACGCATTAAAATTCACACAAAACAAAAAACGCATCTGCATAAAAAAATGCAGACGCACAATGCACCAAAAACGCTGTAAAAACGCAAAAAGAAAATCGCAAACGCACCCTACTGAAACGCTACTTTTTCACGCTATCGTATGTGAACCCAGCTTAAGAAAACAAAGTGCAAAAGATTCTTGCCTTAGTAGAGGGAACAGCGCAGAGCAGGGCATTTTCTAGGTTAAAAAAATTACCAAAGTGACGAGATTTAAAAGACAATACATAAATTGTTACCTTAGGGACTTAGCTTTTTAAATATGTATTCCATGATGGTGTATTACTGTTATCTTTGCAAATAAGGGCTTGTAATTATTGATAGAGTAAAATGAGAAAACCAAAAACACAAAATAGAAAAAAACACGTCGATTTCCAAATAAAATATTGTCGCCAATTCGCCATACATTGTACTAAGGACATAATTTAAATGTAGTGATAACTGGGACAAATGGGCAAATAAAATATGTGGGTTTTAATTACAGTAGCAAGTTTTATTTTTTTTTTATTTTTATTCCCTAAAATGCATATAAAATAAAATAATTCTTAACCAAAAGTACCACCCAAAAAAAGCCTAATTTGCGGGACAAATTAACAATGTATAGATCATTTAGGTGTGATAAGTAGTGATAAAGTTATTGCCCAATGAGTGGAAGCAGCGCTAAAATGTGAAAATTGCTCTGGTTTTTAAAGGGAGTCTTCAGCCTCACTTTAAAGAGAGTTTGAAGCCTTATAAAAATCATCTTTTTATTAGACATTTATCTTTAGCACTATCAGCACTGCTAAAACGCTGCATTCCCACGGCAGAACGCTGTCATTAACCCCCCCAAATACCGGGGCAAGATTCCACAACTTTCAAAGTCGAGGATTTTGCTGCCTGGGGAGGCAGAGCTTAGTGCTGTAGCTCTGCCTCCATTACCGTCAATCCTCCGCTGATCGCTGCCTCTCCCCGCCCCTCTCAGTCTTCTTTCACTGAGAGGGGCAGGGGAGAGGCGGTAATTAGCGGAGATTGACGGTAATGGAGGCAGAGCTACAGCACTAAGCTCTGCCTCCCCAGGCAGCAAAATCCTCGACTTTGAAAGTTGTGGAATCTTGCCCCGGTATTTGGGGGGTTTAATGACAGCGTTCTGCCGCGGGAATGCAGTTCACTTCTATGAGAAATCGAGTGGAAAAGAATCGAGCGGAACATCGGACATGTCGGAATTTTATCATCGAAGGCATCTGTCGGAACGATTCTTCACAAAAAACATAACGTGTATTCCCATCATTAGATGTGGAGTGGTTAATATTATCTCTTTCGAGAATTGAAATGAGATAATCTTGCCATATCACTGATATGATATAACCAGTACTCCACTAGGCTACATCTCTTATACTTTGCTGGCATTCCACATAAAAGTAGGAATATAGAATTGTAAGTCATGCATTTACAGATTTCAACCTCAAACAGTTTAATCCCTACCATAGTTATATACCAACTGGTAGACCCAAGCCCGTTTAAAAACGGCTCTAGGTCGTTTTCCTGCCGCCGCCACCGGGCACGCAACCGCCGTGCACCTGCACCCGCCCGCCTCGCCCACCTCTCTCGCCCACCCGCCTGGTTCCCTGGTTCCGTCCAGCTGTCCGCACTGCGCACGTGCGCAGTAGGCAAATAACAGGGACAGCTGGACGCAGCGACACAGGGAGATTATAGTATAGGATAATAGTCTAGGGTCAATTTAGGGGAAAGCCAATTAATTTATCTGTATGTTTTTGTGGTGAGGTAGATAACCAGTGCCCAGAAGGAACCTATCTACACATTGGGAAAAACATACAAACTCCAAGTAAATTTGTACCCTGGACCCAGCGCTGCAAAGCAAGATGGCTATCCACTACACCACCACCGTGCCACTCATATATAATGCCCCCTTATATTACGTCCTATATGGTGCCTCCTCTATGCCTCTTACACTCCCTACTGGTCCTCCTCCCTATGCAGACTGGAAAAATGGTGTCATGGCGGCTCCATGTTAGCTCCCTCCCTTGATTTGGTGAACTGGGTCATAGTGTGAAGTTGTCATCACATGGCTTGAAGAGGCCGGATGCAGTATAGGACCCAGGAGAGCCACGTTGTCACTGTCAGCTGGGATACTGCTTGCCCCATCATAACTTCCATTATACTGATTTATGTGTGTGTGTGGAGGGGGGGGGGGGGTACCAGAAATCAGATAGGGATACCCTGATATGTGCTCTTAGGATCCCTGGGGGTGAAAAGCTCAGGCGTATGCCAGCAGACATGTGGCGCTCACTGACAGCTACATACAAAAGCGAAGGCGCGTACTAGAGGACATGTTGCGCTCACTGACAGCTATAAACAAAAGCGCAGGCGCGTGCTAGCAAACATGTTGCACTCATTGACAGCGACAGGAAAAAAGCGCATGCGTGAGCTAGCAGGCATGTTGTGTTCATTGACAGCTGCAGACAAAAGCGCAGATGAGTGCTAACAGGCATGTTGTGCTCGCCGACAGCTACAGACAAAAGCGCTGGCGTGTGCTAGCAGACGTGTTGCATTCGTTGACAGCTGCAGACAAAAGCGCCGGCGCGTTAACAGGCATGTTGTGCTCACTGACAGCTACAGACAAAAGCGCAGGCGTGTGCTAGCAGACATGCTGCACTCACTGACAGCTACAGACAAAAGCACATGCGTGTGCTACCAGACATGTTGCGTTCGTTGACAGCTGCAGACAAAAGCGCAGGAGCGTGCTAACATGCATGTTGTGCTCACTGACAGCTACAGACAAAAGCGTTGGCGCGTGCTAGCAGACATGGTGCGTTCATTGACAGCTGCAGACAAAAGCGCAGGCGCGTTAACAGGCATGTTGTGCTCACTGACAGCTGCAGACAAAAGCGCAGGCGCGTGCTAGCAGACATGCTGCACTCACTGACAGCTACAGACAAAAGCGCATGTGTGTGCTAGCAGACATGTTGCGTTCGTTGACAGGTGCAAACAAAAGCGCAGGCGCGTGCTAGCAGACATATTGGCCTCAATTCACTAAGCTTAACTCCTGTCTTTAATAACTCTTCAGAGCTGTTTTACAGTTATCACAATGATATCACCATGGTGATAACTGTAAAACAGCTCAGAAGAGTTATTAAAGACAGGAGTTAAGTTTAGTGAATTGAGGCCATTGCGCTTACTGACAGCTACAGTCCTACATTCATCTCCTTGTGCCAAATCTGGTGACACAAAAGGCGGGAATATACTTCGGTAGCAGCATAAAGCGGTTAAACCGACGCGACCCTCATCCTCGTCCACCTGGCTCCTCTCTCTATTGATCTCCGTCCCTCCGGCTCCCCACCTTCCCCGATGCCTGCCGTCCTTATAACTACGTTGGGCTCCGTCCCAGAAACAGCAGATCCAAACTCGTCAGTAATCCCTCTGTAAAAATAAAAGCGGGATCTCGATGTCATCGCTGTGTATAGCGCTCAACAATGCATGAATCCCAAGGTAAACACAGAAACTCATTATGAAGCTGGGGGGGGATGTTAACAAGAGTCACCTTTTAACCTGTTCATACAAAACACACAAATTCTGCGGCTTTGCCTCCTCTGCCTACGTTTCCTCCGCACGGCCAAGTGGTAAACGCTCGACAAATCACAGGAAATTGCCGCGGAACTGCTCGCCTCTCCAGCCGTAAACAAATAAGGCATTTCTATTTAACATTCTGAGAATTCTTCGGCTGCACCGACAGAATTTATTTTTTAAGAAAAGCAATACCGCAAAAAAGCAAAAAAAAAAAACATACTTCGGGGAAAAAAAACAAAAAAACAAAAAGACCCCGGCGAAACAGCTGCACACAAAGCACTACAATCCAGTCTGGCTCGTAGACGGCACTCCTGATCCTTAACTGGAAACAGATTTTAAGCATGAATAGTCCTAAACTAATTGAGAACTCTGGAAAAGCACACACCTGTGTTTGCACATCCCTCCTCTGAAAAGCTTTATGGCAAAAGCATGTTTGCCGCCGGTTTGTATCAAAAGATGTGCACTGCTTGGCTGTTGTTGACGTGCACCTGCTGCGAAGTCTCTAGCTGCTGTCTAGCATCCATTGTGCAGACCTGTGATCCAAATATCCCATCCACAGAACACTGGAGATCATCCATTCACTAGAGACCAGTTACATCACTGAGAATGCAGCCTATCCATTCACTAGAGACCAGTGACATCACCGAGAATGCAGCCTGTCCATTCACTAGAGACCAGTGACATCACTGAGAATGCAGCCTATCCATTCACTACAGACCAGTGACATCACTGAGAATGCAGCCTATCCATTCACTACTACAACAACAACACATAACATTTGTAAAGCGCTTTTCTCCCGTGGGACTCAAAGCGCATAAGCATGGCTCAGACCATCGTGGTACAGAGGAAGAATTTTATAAATCTGGAAATGCCAGGCTAAACAGGTGGCTTTTCAGTCTGGATTTGAATAGCTCCAGGGATGGTGCTGTCTTTACTGGGTGTGGTAGGGAGTTCCAGAGAGTAGGGGCAGCATGGCAGAAGGCTCTATCTCCAGATTTTTTGAGGTGCACTCTGGGAGTGACCAAGTTTACAGAACTTGCTGATCTGAGGTTGTGAGAGGTGTGGTGCAGCTTCAGCAAGTCCTTCATGTATCCAGGGCCTAGACTGTGCAGGGATTTGAATGTCAGCAGTCCAATCTTGAAGAGTATTCTCCATTCTACTGGTAGCCAGTGCAGTGAGCGAAGGATCGGTGTAATGTGACAGTGGCGAGGCTGGTTTGTTAGCAATCTGGCAGCAGAATTCTGCACTAATTGCAGGCGACGCAGGTCCTTTTTGGGGAGGCCAACATAAAGGGCATTGCAGTAGTCCAGCCGTGATGTGATGAAGGCGTGGACTAGGGTTTGAAGATCCTCTGGGGGAATCAGATGTTTAATCTTTGCAATGTTCTTCAGATGAAAGAAGGAGGATTTAACTACAGATGAAATTTGGTTTCTGAAACTCAATTCCCCATCGATTAGTACGCCAAGGCTGCGCACAAAGTTGGAGCTGTTTATGTCTGAATTCCCAATCCTGATTGGTGTTGCTTTAGGATAGAGCTGTTTTGATGACGAGCACTGGCTTTGGACAAACAGGACCTCAGTTTTGTCAGCATTCAGTTTCAACCAGTTATCATTCATCCATGCCTGAAGCTCAGCTAAGCAAGAGTTTATTTTTGGGGTAGGGTCTGTTCCACCAGGTTTGAAGGACAGGTATAGCTGTGTGTCATCGGCGTAGCAGTGGTACATCAGGCCATGTCATTGGATAAGGGTACCGAGTGGCAACATGTAGATTGCAAACAGCAGAGGGGATAGGATTGATCCTTGTGGCACTCCGAATTGTAGAGGTGCAGGTTTGTACATTATAGGTCCTAGGGATACTCTCTGTGTTCTGTCAGTCAGGAATGATCTGAACCACTGGAGGACTGATCCACTGATGCCACAGTACTGCTGCAGTCTGTTAAGCAGGATTTCACGGTCAACTGTATCAAAAGCCGCTGAGAGATCCAACAGGATTAGGATGGAGCATTCCCCTCTGTCCCTTGCCATGAGCAGATCGTTGCAGACTTGGATGAGGGCTGTTTCACAGCTGTGGTGTTTCTTAAAGCCAGATTGTAGAGGGTCCAGGATGTTGTTTACTGACAGCCAGGTTTCAAGTTGCAGATAGACAGCCTTTTCAATAACTTTACCTAAGAAGGGGAGGTTGGAGACAGGTCTGTAGCTGCTCATAGCATCTGGATCCATGGAAGGTTTTTTAAGAAGGGGCTTGATGATTCCTTCTTTTAGAGAGGTAGGAAACCTCCCTGCTTGTAGAGAGCAATTTACTATTTTGTGAAATGCTGGACCAAGCAGGTCAGGGCATTTCAGCATATGTTTAGTTGGTCCAGGTCGCAGGTTGTCTGGCGGAGGCGACGGAGGATGTCTGAGATCTCTTCCTCACTAATACTTTTGAAGTCAGTCCAGGGTGTTAGGTTGTTTTTGCAGCTATTTCCAGGAGTTGCATGAGTCTTGGGTGCTGTGGATTGAATGAGAGACCGAATGGAGGATACTTTGTCAGCAAAGTAGCACGCAAATTTCTCACATAGCTCCTTTGAGGGAGTTATAGTAGGCTTTAGACAGACCACAGACTACAGACCAGTGACATCACTGAGAGTACAGCCTATCCAGTCACTAGAGACCAGTGACATCACTGAGAATGCAGCCTGTCCATTTACTAGAGACCAGTGACATCACTGAGAAATGCAGCCTATCGATTCACTAGAGAGCAGTGACATCACTGAGAAATGAAGCCTACCCATTCATTCACTAGAGACCAGTGACATCACTGAGAATGCAGCCTATCCATTCACTAGAGACCAGTGACATCACTGAGAATTCTGCCTGTCCATTCACTAGAGACCAGTGACATCACTGAGAGCGTAGCCTATCCATTCACTAGAGACCAGCGACATCACTGAGAATGCAGCCTATCCATTCACTAGAGACCAGTGACATCACTGAGAATACAGCCTATACATTCACTAGAGACCAGTGACATCACTGAGGATGCAGCCTATCCATTCACTAGAGACCAGTGACATCACTGAGAATGCAGCCTACCCATTCACTAGAGACCAGTGACCTCACTGAGACTGCAGCCTATCCATTCACTAGAGACCAGTGACATCACTGAGACTGCAGCCTATCCATCCACTAGAGACCAGTGACATCACTGAGACTGCAGCCTATCCATTCACTAGAGACCAGTGACATCACCGAGAATGCAGCCTATCCACTCACTAGAGACCAGTGACATCACTGAGAATGCAGCCTATCCACTCACTAGAGACCAGTGACATCACTGAGAATGCAGCCTATCCATTCACTAGAGACCAGTGACATCACTGAGAATGCTGCCTGTCCATTCACTAGAGACCAGTGACATCACTGAGAATGCAGCCTATCCATTCACTAGAGACCAGTGACATCACTGAGAATGCTGCCTGTCCATTCACTAGAGACCAGTGACATCACTGAGAATGCTGCCTGTCCATTCACTAGAGACCAGTGACATCACTGAGAGCGTAGCCTATCCATTCACTAGAGACCAGCGACATCACTGAGAATGCAGCCTATCCATTCACTAGAGACCAGTGACATCACTGAGAATACAGCCTATCCATTCATTAGAGACCAGGGACATCACTGAGAATGCAGCCAATCCATTCACTATAGACCAGTGACATCACTGAGAATGCAGCCTACCCATTCACTAGAGACCAGTGACATCACTGAGAATGCAGCCTATCCATTCACTAGAGACCAGTGACATTTCTGAGAATGCAGCCTATCCATTCACTAGAGACCAGTGACATTTTTTATTTATTTTATTTATTTAAGTATTTATATAGCGCCGACATATTATGCAGCGCTGTACAGAATATATTGTCTTGTCACTAACTGTCCCTCAGAGAGGGGCTCACAATCTAGTCCCTACCACAGTCATATGTCTGTGTATGTATCGTGTAGTGCATGTATCATAGTCTAGGGCCAATTTTTGGGGCAAGCCAATTAACTTATCTGTATGTTTTTGGGATATGGGAGGAAACCGGAGTGCCCGGAGGAAACCCACACAGACCCGGGGAGAACATACAAACTCCTTGCAGATGTTGACCTGGCTGGGATTCGAACCGGAGACCCAGCGTTGCAAGGCGAGAGCGCTAACCACTACGCCACCGTGCTGCCCCATCATGGCAATGTGGGAGAAACATGTGGGTGGTTAGGATTTGCCATGGGGGAAGAACCGCTAGGGGATTGGCTGAATGGCGGCTACACTGAAGAGGAAGTGAAGAGGATCTGTCTGCTGCTTGAATAAGAACTGCTCTAAAAGATGAGCAAATGCATGATATCTTTCAAGGAAAAACATTTTTTTGTTGCAGCTGATACAAATCCTGGAATAAATCTACAGTGTGTCTATGCCCTGCTTTCGCAGAGACAGACATGGGGTTAATATCCTGTGTCTACAAATGAGCTGCTCTGCCGAGGCAGCCAGCTGACACAGCGGAGAGATCAAATTACAACTTGTGATTAGTCTCAGATGAGGGGGAATTAGACAGGCTAAACTCTCTAAATACATACAGGGTGCATCTCTCTATGTTTTTCTTCTGTCCTGTGCAAGGGTTCAGGTCCACTTTAACTAAGTAAAATGGTTCTTTACAGGATCAAACGCTGAAATAATCGCCGGCTCGGGAAGACCTTAGTAACTAATATGTCGCTTTTGATGTTTATTTACAGCATACATAAGCACCCTCTCTGTCCAATGAGAGCGCCTGAATTGCGATGTCATTTCCTGAGCGGGGCGGAGCTACGGACGCACCGCAGGCAGGTGTTTTGGGAAGTGCGACAGGATTTCAGAGAGAGTCTTGTTTACTCTGAATTCTGGGCACCGTCCACGGCATAATGACTTCCAAAGTGCTCTATAAATACCCGGCCTGTTTGCCTTGTCGGTACAGCACAGGGGTTTGGGAAGTTGTGGTTGGGAAGAGCAGCAGCAACACTTAACCCCGTGTCTGGCATCCAAAACCAGCACCAAGATGAAAGCCCAAAAGCTCTTCTACAGCAAGCCTGCTTCAGAGACACACTGGCCTCTTCAGCACGGCGACGTAAAGGAGGACTCAAGTCTTTCTAGATGCAAATTGGTGTGAAAGATGTTAAAGTGTTAAGGAGGCCATGAATCAGGCGACTTGGTGGCCGATCGATCATAAGCTTGTAAGCCCGCAAGGGCATGGACCTCCTCCTAGTGTTTCTCATACTGCTGTTATTTTAACATATGTACATGTACCAACTACATATCAACTATGTATGTATCTGTATTTATTCTATTCAATGTCATGACTGTACAGTGTCTTGTATTTCTTATGTATATTTGTTCCCCATTATTTGTTTGTGCTATGTACAGCGCTACGGAAGATGTTGGCGCTATATAAATAAAAATTCATAATAATAATCGAACCGGATGAAAATCGGGACAGAAATCAGTCGCATGGTCGACTGCGCATGCCGCAAGAGGTCGGCCGAAGTTGGTCAGTTGGGTGTGCGATGGTACGGCGGCAATTTCCGGAACAAGCCAAGAGACGCGAAACCCCCGCCGCTACCGCCGCAATGTATAAATGTAGCCGGTGTGTGCATTCATACAGGTCCTGCAGCAGCCTCTACCCAGTGTCCGTAATCTGCGGGCGGCTCTCCGTACACGCTACTGGCGCATAGTGTCTGACGTCAAACGCTATGCACCAGAGGCGTGTACGGAGAGCCACCTGGAGGATTACGGGACACCGCGCGGCGGCTGCTACAGGACAGGTAACCAGGGCCGGTTCAAGTAACAATGGGGCCCTAGGGCAAGATTAGCCTGGGGGCCCCCCAACAGACACCACCCTGACCAAAAAGCGTCATCAGAGGCCCTTTGTTGCAGCCAAATTTCCCTCCTGGGCCCCTGAGCTGGCTGCTGACCCTCCCCCAATCATCCCCCAACTTAACAGACTCTGCAGTGTCCCTGGGGAGCAACAGTTCAGATGGGGGAGGGACAACTTGGGGGCCTCTACTGGCTCTGGGGCAACTGCCTATTTTTTCATATGGTAGCTCCGGCCCTGCAGGTAACGTATAAATGCACACACCGGCTACATTATACATTGGGGAGAGCGGCGGTGCGGGCTCAGCCGATTCCCTGAAGATCTCATGCTGAAATGAGACGGGAATCGGCCTGTAGTGTATGGGCAGAATCAATAAAAAACAAATTTATCTCTAATCAGATTCAATTAAAGATAAATGTGTCTCTTTGTTGAATCTGCCCATACATCACTAGAATGTATGGTCAATCTTTAGTGTACTTATACTTAAAAGAACTCCGAGCACCTCTCATGGGCATGCCTTTAAAGAGACTCTGAAGCGAGTCTAAATTCACTTTTTTAACTTGTAGCCCTGTTAAGAACTATAAGCCCTGCTAAACCGCCTCTATCCTGCGGCAAAACGAGGGGTATATACCCCCCAAATCCCCCCTGCAAAAGCCACGACTTTCTTGGTCATGGATTTTGCTGCCCCCGGAGGCAGAGCTTTCAGCTGCAGCTCTGCCTCCATGCGCGTTATTCGCCACGCGGTTCTCTGCCTCGCCCCGCCCCTCTCTGTGAAGGAAGATTGAAAGGGGCGAGGAGAGGCGGCGATCAGCGGGGATTGACACGCTAAGAGGCAGAGCTACAGGCATAAGCTCTGCCTCATCAGGAAGCGCTCCCCGGAGTTAGGAGAGGGGATTTGGGGGCTATAAACCCCTCGTTTTGCCGCGGGATAGAGGCGGTTTAGCAGGGCTTATAGTTCTTAACATGGCTACAAGTTAAAAAAGTGAATTTAGACTCGCTTCAGAGTCTCTTTAAGACTCCGACCAGTACTTAAAGATGCATACCTTTCTGTAGCTTGTGCTCTCCTCTTTCATTTGTTGCCTGAATCTCCTTTCTACACCAAATAGTTTTCGTTCGATTTCAATTTAAAAATCGCGGCTGCCATCTTGGCTATGTTATAATTTCCGGGTCACCCCTGTCTTCTCTGTTAGAGAAGTGCATCACTGAATGAAGCAGGAAGAGGAAGTGACACTCATGGCCATTGCAAGAGGCTCCTCCAGAGGGGTCATAGCACAACTTTGTTGGAAGTCGTCTGGCTTAAAGCCATAACCATGAGAGGTGCTCGGAGTCCCTTTAAAGTGTACCTGAGATGAGTACTGTATAGACTCGCATATAAGCCTAGTTTCTCAGCACAAAAAATGTGCTGAAAAGTTACCCCCTCGGCTTGTATGCGAGTCAGTGCAGCAGAACGAATGGTGGAGTAGGTTTTGTTACTGGCATTGGAGCGTAAGGATCCTGCACTAGTAATTTTGCTCTTGCCAGCTGGCTCCCTGCTGTGTCTGTGCCCCCATCCCCTGCAACATGGTGTGCAGAGTGCGCTGCTCAAGACTACTGGTGTCCCCCGGCATGTGGAGCAGAGCGTGCCAGCAATGTGTCAGCGGTGCAATGATCGAGGATTCTTCCTGTGTGGCAATCGCTGTGTCTCATATCTATGATGCCATCTAGTGGCTTCTTGAGACACAGCTGTATCATCCTAGTGGCACATCTGGCTATGGGGAGGGGGCTGACTTGTACTGGGGCACACATGGCTACTGTGGAGGGGGCTATACTGGGGAGGGGGCTTATATGTGAGTCAATCACTTTTTCCTGGTTTCTAAGGGAAAAGTGGGTACCTCGGCTAATACATGGGTCGGCTTATATGCAAATATACATGGTAGATTAAAAAGTTTGATACTTACCTTTGAGCACCAATGCCTCCCTCGCCTTCCTCCCGAGTGGCTCTATTTACCCCCTCTCTCCCCTGGTAATCCGGCCTAAGTCACATCATTCAGCTCTTCTGTAGATTTGGGTCAGCGGGAGCATTCTGCGTCTGCGCAGGTAGTACTACGCAGCCACAGAAGGCTCCCGGCGATACAGGCATGGGCGGTCAGTACGCGCATGCGCAGAAGAGCTCGTCTGGCCACTGTAGCCAGATTACCGGGGGAAATAGAAGGCAAACAGCCACTCTGGAGGATGGCGATGGAGACTACGGTGCTCATGAGGCTGGAGGAAGCCCCAGGTAAGTATCAAAGGTAATTAAAAAAAATCTTTTAACCTCTTGAGGACCAGAGGTTTATCACCCCCTAGTGACCAGGCCATTTTTTACAATTCAGCTCTTTACAACTTTAACAGTTTATTGCTCGGTCATAAAACTTGGCACCCAAATGAATTTTACCTCCTTTTCTTCCCACTAATAGAGCTTTCTTTTGCTGGTCTCTTTTTTTTTTTTATTATCATTAATAAAATATATATTTTTTAAAAATCCCTATTTCTATTATTATAGTTTCCTTTAAAGGGAACCAGAGACAAAGCACCCTTGTGTATTTTACCATATATATCAGTAAGAGCATTAGAGAAAACACTTACCCTGCTCTCTGCTTCATCCTCACTGCTATAAGTGTCTGTTATAAGCTGTGATAGGAATCCCGGACTGAACATTCAGTCTGACTTTGCAGGGAATAATTATAGCTGAGTCATTATAGAAGAGCCACAAGGGGGCAGGCTTGGGCTTGAAAAGACACCAGAGAAGACAGACTCAGCTATAATCTTTCCGTAGCAAAGCTAGACTGAGTGCTCAGTCGGGGATTCTTATCAGAGGTGATAACAGTCAGATTAAACAGAGAACAATGAAACAAAGAGCAGATTAGGTGTTTATTGTCATTTTCCCACTGATTTATAAGGTAAAATACAAGAGGGTGCTTCATCTCTGGTTCTCTTTAAGCACTGCATAGAAATACACGGAAGCCCGAACGAAAGAACGAAGGAAAAAAGAAAATGGGAGGGGGGGAAGGGAGGGGGGGGGGGTTGTTTAAAAAAAAATTGGTCACAGTTTTTGACCTGAAGTGCTTTTGTTGATGCATTGATCTCCAACCCGAAATGCGGTGGAAGCGCACAAGTGTCACGCCGCGTTTATTTTCTGCTTGCGCCCTTGCGGAGAGTGAAACAAAGGAGGCAAGAGAAAAGAAAAGGTTCGGGGTATTATGAGGCAAGAGACAATTATCCAGGCAGGCAGGGTTATCGCGTTTGTGCAGATCACATGCGATGTGGGTAATTGGTCTGTCAAACAGTTGAAAGGCACTTGGAGTTTTTAGCTTATTGCCACTTTAAAATGAAATTCTTTGCAGCGGCAGGGTTATGTCTGATATGCAGGCATGAAAGACAAGGCAGCAGGTCGCCATCGCCCCAGGCAAGACAACCTATACTAACAGACAGGAATGAGCAAGGGGGGAGGGGCCACGCTGATAAAAACACACACACAAAAGAAACTTGTGACAAAACTTTTTCATAAACTTTTTCAGCTCGTCATAAATCACACAAAACAACAGCTGCTACCTGGTCATTTTTTTTTGATGAATGGGGTTTTTATTACGTCATTGAAATTTTACAAACCCATTTTATTACCACCGTTGTGATTATCATGTATTTATAAAGTCCCAACATAATATATATATATATATATATATATATATATATATATATATATATATATATATATTTTTTTTTTTTTTTTTATTTATTTATTTTTTTAATTTTATTTCATTTGTGGTTGTTTCATTAATTTTTCACTTAAGGCTCATACACACATCAGACCATAGTCTTTGGAAAATGAAAGATCACAGACCAATCTTACCCCCTTCCATGTAGTATGAGAGCCACACCTACACAGTCTATTCTATGGAGCTGATCTCCCCCATCAGACAGAAACCTTTGCAAGATGCTGCACACACAGATGCTGTACACATGCAACAGATCAGTATCTGCAAAAGATCCGTTCCTGCAAAAAATCCATTCCTGCAAATTGCAATGATAGTCTATGAGATCTGCAGATCATCATACACACATGATTTAACTGACATTCATCTGCAGATCAAGAAATCATCCGCAAATCTTAAAATCCATCCTGGTGGATCTGATCTGCAGATGAATGTCAGTTAAATCATGTGTGTATGATGATCTACAGATCTCATAGACTATCATTGCAATTTGCAGGAACGCATCTTTGGCAGGAACAGATCTTTTGCAGATACTGATCTTTTGTGTCTGTACAGCATCTGTGTGTGCAGCATCTTGCAAAGATTTTTTTCTGATGTGGAGTTCAGCTCCATAGAAAAGACTGTGTAGAGTATGGCTCTCATACTACATGAAGGGTGGTAAGATTGGTCTGTGATCTTTCATTTTCAAAAGACTATGGTCTGATGTGTGTATGGGGCCTTAGTCAATGGGAACTGCTAAAAAAGATGAAGCAGATACTCACTTATGTTTAGAGAAGGCTCTGGGTCCTACAGAGCCTTTAGGCCTTGTTCACCTTATAAATCGCCATTGCAATCAGGGCTGTGGAGTCGGAGTTGGAGTCGGGGCAATTTTGGGCACCCAGAGTTGGAGTCGTGGTTTCATAAACTGAGGAGTCGGAGTCGGGGTCGAATGTTTTTTGTACAAAATCCACAGCCCTGTTAAGTATTAGACTAAGGAGCCGGAGTCGGAGCCATTTTGGGTACCTGGAGTCGGAGTTGGAGTCGGAGTTGTGGTTTTACAAACTGAGGAGTCGGAGTCGGAGTAGTGGTTTTATAAACTGAGGAGTCGGATTTGGAGTCGGAAGATTTTTGTACCGACTCCACAGCCCTGACTGCAATCGCTGAATGCTTTTGTGAGCGTTTTTTAAAGTGCTTTTCCCTGCGCTTTTAGAGCGATTTGTGCTTTGTTAAGACCTTTCCTAATCACTTTTCAGAGTGCTTTTGTCCGGCAATTTGAGTTTTTCTTCCTGAAGACAATCAGGAACTAAACTCTTTGACCTGGACCTAAATAAATACATTGGCCTCAGTTCACTACACTTTATCGAACACTTTATCAAACTTTTGATATTTTACCTCGTGAGTAAAATCTAATTTTGAATTCACTAAAGTGTTAATAGATTTATCAAATGTTTTATCGCTAAAACGTTCAATAAATATACAGTATAACACCTTTAGTGAATTTAAAATTAGATTTTACCCATGAGGTAATTTATCGAACGTTCGATAAAGTGTTTGATAAAGCTTAGTGAACTGAGGCCAATGTATTTATTCAGAAAAGCGCTGGTGAAATCGTTTTTCAAATCGCTTCTTCCAGCGCTTTGCGATTTCTCTATACTTTGTAATTGAAGTGCAAACGCTCAGGAAATGGTGCAAGAGCTCCATACTGCGCATGCGTGAGCGCCCTCTTTCTCGCGCTCATGCATGTGCAGTAAAGCGCCTCATCGGGAGCAGATTAGATAACTATTACAAGCCCCCCAAGTGTCCCGGATCCTGCGGGACTGTCCTGATTTGGGGGGGCTATCCCGCGCCACCTCCCTTGTGTCCCGCCCAGCTGGGCAGAGAGGGGGAAAAAATGATCAAGGCGCCAGCCGCAGCGAAACGGGCTGTCATCTTACCATTCATCCACGCCTACAGGCAGCCGGCTTCACTCTGCTTCCTGTGACATCATAGGAAATAGGAAGCAGAGAAGAGCCGGCTGCCAGTACGCGTGTATGAATGGCGAGATGACAGCCCGCTCTGCTGCGCACACTTACTCTGCAAGCAGGGGAGACACAGGGCGGCAGATTCGGAGGGAGGGAGGAATGTGATGCCTGCATCCCGCATTGGCGCAGCTGGCGCCTCGATCATTTTTCAACCAGGATAGAAAGGACCAGTGCGGTTTCAATAAATAATAAAAAAAAAAAAACACAACATTTTTCGTATAAAATCTTTATGGTATGTGTGACTAGGGGTGTGGTTAGCGGTGTGGCCTAAGTGTCCCGCTTTCTGATTTCAAAATGTTGGGAGGTATGCTATCATTCGGAATGAATTAGCAGATGAACGACGAACGTTCAGCGACTGGAATGCCAATCTCCTGATTGAACAAGGTCATACAACATACACGGACTAGCTACAGTATATGCTCAAACGACCGATCAGAAAGAAATACTGCACATGCATACCCTAAAATTGTGTTTTCCTGTTTCAATATTTAGCTTGTGGACTTGGGTTTCAAAGTGTAATAATAATAATAAGTAGTGCAGAGACCACAATGGCTCAGAAAGGGGGAAATATTATTTGTGTTAAAGAGACACTGAAGCGAAAAAAAAAAAAAATGATATAATGAATTGGTTGTGTACTATGAATAATTACTAGAAGATTAGCAGCAAAGAAAATATTCTCATATTTTTATTTTCAGGTATATAGTGTGTTTTCTAACATTGCATCATTCTATAATATGTGCAGATTACACAACACTCAGCATTCAAAATGATTCTTTCAGAGCAGTCTGTGAACTAATGACCTCTCCTCTGGCAGATAAAAACAAAACTGTTCACTTACAGTTGAGATAATAAAAGTCAGAAGACAGCCCTCTCCACGACTTTGAAAGTCGTTGAGATAAGAAAAGAAAAAAAAAAAAAAAAACATAATAAAAAACTATTGTTTAAGAAAGTCGTTGAGATAATGGCTTTTTTGCATTGAGATAACGACTGTAGTTTCTTAACTCCTCCTGTACTGGAAACAATTAGACTGATGTATCTGATCTTAATGTTTTATTTCATAGCTGTACTACACATACAAATCATAATATTATAATTTTTTTTCCGCTTCAGTGAGAGAAACCGTAACCAAGAATTGAATTTCATCCCAATCAGTAGCCGATAACCCCATTCCCGTGAGAAATATTTTCCTTTTCTCGGTAGCAGGAAAAAAGGGCGCTGGCTAAGGGGGTGGACGAAAAGGGCGCCGCCATAGACTTTAATACAATTATCGTTAATACGGCAAAAATAGCAGAAAAAAGAGTGCCGTGATAAATATTGTTAACATTAGAACATTATAGTTTTTGAAGTATGTTATCGTTTTAGAAGCTTGCAACATTATAGTTTTTTTCATATTATTTACTTTATATTTACACATTTTACATTATCAAAGATATTATCGTTATTATGTGTAAAAGGGTGTTTCTGCAGAGGGGGTGGTTAGGGTTAGGCACCACCAGGGGGAGTGGTTAGATTTAGGCACCATCCGGGCGGTGGTTAGTTTTAGGCAACACCAGGGGAGGGGTTGTTAGGGTTAGGCAGCACAAGGGGGGTGGTTAGGGTTAGGCACCACCTGGGGGGTAGTTAGTGTTAGGCGCCACCAGGGGGAGTGGTTAGATTTAGGCACCATCCGGGCGGTGGTTAGTTTTAGGCAACACCAGGGGGGGTGGTTAGGGTTAGGCAGCACAAGGGGGGTGGTTAGGCACCACCTGGGGGGTAGTTAGCGTTAGGCGCCACCAGGGGAGTGGTTAGTTTTAGGCACCACCAGGGGAGGGTTCTGTGTGAGGGTAGGGTTGGGTTAAGCTGTATTGTTGAATTACGTAACAATATTTAACCTCGTTATCAGATTTCGTTAATAACCGGTGCCATTTTGTTATCAACCAGGGCCCTTTTTTCATGGCTCCATTTTTTCATGCATTCCCTTTTCTCAAATTGGTCATCAAGGGGGTTTGTATGGCTAATATTGTGGTGAAACCCATCCCACAGTGAGATGTCAGGACCAGTTTCCTGCCTGTGAACCTCATTGCATTGTGGGAAATAGCTGTTTACAGCTGCTTACATCTGCCAAAAAAAACAAGCAGCATCTCCTTCCACTGACATCCCCTGCCAGCAGTAAAAATGTGATAAATATCAGAACGTAAATCAGGGAGAGGAAAGATTTTACAATGGGCAAACACTGACTAAATCATTTATACATAATTATAGTAAAAATGAAGCACTTTTTTATTACATTATTTTCACTAGAATTCCTCTTTAAGCCTGAACAGCTATTAGCAGGTAGTGACCTAAAACATTCACTTTCTGAGCCGGTAATTAGTAACTGATTACAATTAGTGCTGGTAAGTGGCTCAGTGTAATGACTGGGAGGAGCCTGACAGTCCTGGGGCTTATGGCTTATCATCACTGCCGTAGATCAGTGCTGCTTGCAAATTTCGCCCGCCAGTTCATTTCATATTGAAAATGTTTGGTTTTTTTTTTTGAAAAATTTTCATGAAAAATAGCTTGTTTTCGCAAAACGAGAAAATCTATATTTTTACCACAAAAAATCGCAAAAACACAGAAAAAGAAATTTTTACAGCAAATATTTTTTTTTACCACAAAAAATAACTGAATGAATTTTTTTTTTACGCTGGAATTTTTGCCTAAAAAAATCGAATATAACATTATTTTTGCAAAAATTAATGCTAAAAGAATATTGTCATTTTCGCTCATCCTTGCCGGAGATCCATTCCATAACTTCCAACTTCCAGCATCGCTGTCCGGAACGCATCACTTCCGGCCCTCCGATCCGGCACAACCATATTTAGGCAGTTCAGTCTGGTATCCGTGCATCCTTGCGAAAGGTTCGGAAGTATTTGTGTCGCCGAATTCTTCAAAAGACAGGCGGGTACCTGCTATGCTCCCACCAGGGGCATGGCTAGGATTCTAAGAATTCCGGGGCACTTCTAAGCACTTCAGCTGAAAAACTGATGTAAGCACGATGCACCAGAATGTGGGTGGGGTCATGGGTGGAGCCAAATTTACATAAACATAGCGGTCTAAGTAGGCCTGCCCAGCAAAATGTTGGATGAAATGCCGCTCATCACATAATTAGGCAGTGTCTACCCCCTCCCATAATCCTCCCATAGAGGCACCACAGCTCCCAACATGCCCCCATAGAAGAACCACAGCTCCCTGCATGCCCCCATAAAGGCATCACAGCACCCAGCATACCCTCAGTTAATGCACCACAGCTCCAAGCATGCTCCCCATTAAGGCATCACAGCCTGGGGTATATCCGGGGCACCCCAGAATAGATCTGGGGCAGGTGCCACTGATCTTTTGGGCTAGCAATGCCCCTGGCTCCCGCAATACAGAGCGTGAGGTAAGGAGGGGAACAATGGCCACCGATTGTTGCTTAAAGATCCAGCATGTTGGACACCTGTACTACGGCTAGATTATCAGCAGAGGTGGCCCCAACCAGTCAACCCCAGCTGGGAACAGTCTAGCCTTAACAACAGATGGTGATTAATAAATTGTGTCTAGTCGTCTTCAGCCCAGGCAGAAGGCTTGTAGGATCACATGGTGTTTAGTTGTCTCCAGCTGAGCTAGAAGGCTAGTGGGATCACATGGTGTCTAGTTGTCTTCAGCCCATGTGGAAAGCAAGTAGGACCACATGATGTCTAGTTGTCTCCAGCCCAAGCAGAAGGCTAGTAGGATCCTGTGGTGTCTAGTTGTCTCCAGCCCAGGCAGAAGGTTAGTAGGATCCTGTGGTGTCTAGTTGTCTCCAGCCCAGGCAGAAGGTTAGTAGGATCCCATGGTGTCTAGTTGTCTCCAGCTCATGTAGAAGGCTAGTAGGACCACATGGTGTCTAGTTGTCTCCAGCTCACGTAGAAGCCTAGTAGGAGGACCACATGGTGTCTAGTTGTCTCCAGCCCAGGCAGAAGACTAGTAGGATCCTGTGGTGTCTAGTTGTCTCCAGCCCAGGCAGAAGGTTAGTAGGATCCCATGGTGTCTAGTTGTCTCCAGCTCATGTAGAAGGCTAGTAGGACCACATGGTGTCTAGTTGTCTCCAGCTCATGTAGAAGGCTAGTAGGAGGACCACATGGTGTCTAGTTGTCTCCAGCCCAGGCAGAAGGCTAGTAGGATTCCATGGTGTCTAGTTGTCTCCAGCTCATGTAGAAGGCTAGTAGGACCACATGGTGTCTAGTTGTCTCCAGCCCAGGCAGAAGACTAGTAGGATCCTGTGGTGTCTAGTTGTCTCCAGCCCAGGCAGAAGGTTAGTAGGATCCCATGGTGTCTAGTTGTCTCCAGCTCATGTAGAAGGCTAGTAGGTCCACATGGTGTCTAGTTGTCTCCAGCTCATGTAGAAGGCTAGTAGGAGGACCACATGGTGTCTAGTTGTCTCCAGCCCAGGCAGAAGGCTAGTAGGATTCCATGGTGTCTAGTTGTCTCCAGCTCATGTAGAAGGCTAGTAGGACCACATGGTGTCTAGTTGTATCCAGCCCAGGCAGAAGGCTAGTAGGATCCCATGGTGTCTAGTTGTCTCCAGCTCATGTAGAAGGCTAGTAGGACCACATGGTGTCTAGTTGTCTCCAGCTCATGTAGAAGGCTAGTAGGACCACATGGTGTCTAGTTGTATCCAGCCCAGGCAGAAGGCTAGTAGGATCCCATGGTGTCTAGTTGTCTCCAGCTCATGTAGAAGGATAGTAGGACCACATGGTGTCTAGTTGTCTCCAGCTCATGTAGAAGGCTAGTAGGAGGACCACATGGTGTCTAGTTGTCTCCAGCCCAGGCAGAAGGCTAGTAGGATTCCATGGTGTCTAGTTGTCTCCAGGTCATGTAGAAGGCTAGTAGGACCACACATGGTGTCTAGTTGTCTCCAGCTCATGTAGAAGGCTAGTAGGAGGACCACATGGTGTCTAGTTGTATCCAGCCCAGGCAGAAGGCTAGTAGGATCCTGTGGTGTCTAGTTGTCTCCAGCTCATGTAGAAGGCTAGTAGGATTCCATGGTGTCTAGTTGTCTCCAGCTCATGTAGAAGGCTAGTAGGATCCCATGGTGTCTAGTTGTCTCCAGCTCATGTAGAAGGCTAGTAGGATCCCATGGTGTCTAGTTGTCTTCAGATCATGTAGAAAGCTAGTAGGACCACATGGTGTCTATTTGTCTCCAGCTCATGTAGAAGGCTAGGAGGATCACATGGTGTCTACTTGTCTCCAGCTCATGTAGAAAGCTAGTAGGACCACATGGTGTCTACTTGTCTCCAGCTCATGTAGAAAGCTAGTAGGACCACATGGTGTCTAGTTGTCTCCAGCTCATGTAGAAGGCTAGTAGGACCACATGGTGTCTAGTTGTCTCTAGCCCTGGTAGAAGAGGAGTAGGATCACATGGTGTCTGTCTGTCTCCAGCCCAGGTAGAAAGCCAGTAATCCAAACTCTGTTAGTCAGGCTGTGTGACATGTCACAGGATTGTACTGGAGGAGTCTCCATACAAGTCTGTCCTGTGGAGAAAGTTTCTGACAGTTTGGAGTGACTTCCATGCTATAGGCCAAGTCAGGGCAAACTTCTCACCCCTGCTGAGACACAAAGTGATATGGGGTCATGAATATTTAATTCAAGGGAAACTTGAACTACTTGTCTTCCTCAGCTGTCAACCTCATCATCAAAGTAAATGGGAGGAGGGCAGGGTCTTTTCACATTAGACGTCATTAGTGTGCTAATGCTAAATGAGGTTTGGACAAACCTCTGTAAATTTCATGCAGGATTCCTAGACCAAACATTTGGTCAAGCAAACAAAGAGGACCAGTCCCCTAGACAAGGGAAAAGTGAAAAAAAAAAAGTATAAGTAGTCTAAAGGAATGAAAGATGAATATGGACATGATTTATTAACCCTTTCCCCCGATCACCAAAGTTTCTCCAAGCACCTTATTTTTTTCCGGGCCCTTCGGGGGGTGACCAAAAAAAGGAATGGACATCAATGGTGGGGCCAGCGCTTGTGCAGTATAGCTCCGGTCCCTTGCACGAGCGCCAGAATACCGCTTGGTGCTGCTACAGAGGATCAACTTTGTCCGACATTAGTGCTATAGGGGGACACCGTGGGACCTGATCTAGCAGCTGCGCTACCACGATTAATGACGACATGGCAGAGCGGCAGGCGCAGCGGCGGAGAATGGTGCCAGCAGGAATTAGAGTATTGGACATAGTCTGATAAGAAGAAGATAGCGCAGTGGCATCTTTTTTCTCGGAAACAACGCCATCTAGCTGCAGGGATGCCAGTTGGACAGCCCTGCTCTAGGGGAAAATGCCAATGTCAGACATAGTCCTACAAAGGATTGGAAAGTGATAAGGTATCTCCAAGTAGGAGATACTTCTAAATTGCACTTATTTGCATATTCACTCAGTGGTGCATCATGGGAGTTCCTTCTTGCCCACATAAAGCTGAATAATTGCAAATACCTTCTGTTTCAAGAAGTTGAGTTTTATAAGAGTTTTCTTTGTTTAGTCCCTTAGAAAATCCTATTGGATCTGGTCCACCATGGAATGATTGAGTACTCTGCAAGATTCAGATTTACCAAGTCGTACCTACAAGGCTTCCATGCCTTGCACTGATAAGGGCCGGTGAGACTGAAACAGCTGTATGCATGTTGCAGTAGTACGGCTCTGTAAAACTCAGAGGCCATGGGCACTCTGTACACCAGTGGGCCTGGAGGTGGGTCTAGCCTACCAGAGTCATAAAGAAGTCCTTGGCATATTTACACTGAATAATTGTATATTTGGTTCACAACCCTTGGCTGCTCATAGCAGACCACAGTGAGAGGGAAAGAAGAAAGAACACCTTCAAGAACATACATGTCAAACTCTGGCTCACCCGCCAAATCTGGCTCGCAGAGCCATCAAATTTAACCCCCAAGTAGTTTCCTCACTTTGTTTAGCCCACTCTCGACCACCAGGGAAACCATATTGGGGAGCACTGGACACCAGAGAACTGTATAGGGAAAGAAGGGGGGCCACTAGACCCAGGAACCTGAATATGGGAGGGAGAGGGTCACTAGACACCAAGGAACTGTATAGGGGGGAATGGAGTCACTAGACACCAGGGAACATATACGTTAAATGTACCGTATGCTTCACTGTATAGGTCACATTGCACATCTAAGGTAGAGAAAAAAAAATATAGATACCTGGGGCTTCCTCCAGCCTTCTCACATGCCACTGACGTATAGCCCGGCGGCACTGCTAACGGAAGAGCAGGTGACTCCAAAGACGGGTGGGCACCACGCGGTGGGCAACACAGGACAGGTAATGTATAAATGCGGGTACGTTTATACACAAGGGGGTTTGCACGTTTATTGCTCGTCCCCATATCGCTCACTGTTACCCCCGCGCACCCGATCGACCACGACAGCCTGACATCTTCCAGCACATCTGATCGATACATGCAACCGATTTCGGCCCCAAATTGGTTGCATCATCGATCGGGCATGCTTTTGGCAGCACCGATTTTCATCCAATTTGATAAAAAAATTGGCTGGTCGATTGATCGCCAAGCGGAGAGATGTATGGCCGTCTTAAGAGTCTACTCCTCCCTATAGACAAAAATAAGCCGCCAAGTGCTTCCTGCGAGTGGTTTTTTTTGTTGTTGTTTTTTTTTTAACACCGCCCAATACACCCCCATTCATTGTCCTATTTGGCACCACTGCCCAGGAGCTTTCCCCTGCAGATGATAATACTTTTGCTGAGATACCAGGCGACTGTCAATGACGCGGTTACCAGATGATAATACAAATTATCCAATCCTTATAGCGCACCGCACGCGGGAGCAAAGTCTTCTGCACAGAACTGATCTGCCCCCTACTGGTGGCAATGCATCGTACGTAAGGCCCACAAAAATGTAACAAAAGACCAGTTAGGACTCAAACCCACTAGCAGCCTTTTCTAAGCGCTAGTGATTAGTGATTTGAAAAAGCTCTTGCTAATGCAATGCTGTGGGGGATATTTATAAAATCACATCGCTCAAGTGGGATTACACCCATAGCATTACATTAGCAAGAGCTTTTAAAATCACAACTGCTTAGTAACTACTTAGTAACAGCCTGCTGGTGGGTTGCAGGCCTAAAGGTGGCCATACACTGGTCGATTTGCCATCAGATTCAACCAACAGATAGATCCCGCTCTGATTGTATCTGATCAGAGAGGGGTCATATGGCTGCCTTTACTGCAAACAGATTGTGAATTGATTTCACCATGAAACCGATCACAATCTGTGGTGGTGCTGCCGCCAGCCCCTCCCCCCCCCCCCTCCAGCTATACATTACCTGTTCCGCCAGCGTGTCCCCGCTCTCTCCGCTGTCTTCTTCTCCGCACTGGGCTCCGAGTCCGGCTGGCTTCACTGAACTTCCTGTCCGAGGAACAGTAGAGGGCGCTCTACTGTTTAAACTTCCTGCCGGGACAGGAAGTTCAGTGAAGCCAGCCAGACTCGGAGCCCAGCGCGGAGAAGAAGACAGCGGAGAGAGCGGGGACACACGTTGGCGGAACAGGTAATGTATTGCCGCTAGTGTTGGTCGTCGTGCATTCGAACGCCGCTATCGACGCATTTCCGACCCGCCGGCGATCGAACAAAATCTTCTGCACGGACGGACAGTACATGCAGCCTCCTCCCACCCCTCTCCATAGGACAGTACATGCAGCCTCCTGCCTCTCCTCCACACAGGACAGTACATGCAGCTCCTGCCTCTCCTCCCCTCTCCTCTCCATAGTACAGTACATGCAGCCTCCTGCCTCCCCTCTCCATAGGACAGTACATGCACCCTCCTGCCTCCCCTCTCCATAGGACAGTACATGCAGCCTCCTCCCACCCCTCTCCATAGGACAGTACATGCAGCCTCCTGCCTCTCCTCCACATAGGACAGTACATGCAGCTCCTGCCTCTCTTCCCCTCCCCTCTCCTCTCCATAGTACAGTACATGCAGTCTCCTGTCTCCCCTCCCCTCTCCATAGGACAGTACATGCAGCCTCCTGCCTCCCCTGTGCATAGGACAGTACATGCAGCCTCCTGCCTCTCCTCCCCTCTCCATAGCACAGTACATGCAGCCTCCTGCCTCTCCTCCACATAGGACAGTACATGCAGCTCCTGCCTCTCCTCCCCTCTCCTCTCCATAGGACAGTACATGCAGCCTCCTGCCTCTCCTCTCCATAGGACAGTACATGCAGCCTCCTGCTCTCCTCCCCTCTCCATAGGACAGTACATGCAGCCTCCTGCCTCTCCTCCCCTCTCCATAGGACAGTACATGCAGCCTCCTGCCTCTCCTCCCCTCTCCATAGGACAGTACATGCAGCCTCCTGCCTCTCCTCCCCTCTCCATAGTACAGTACATACAGCCACCTGCCTCCCCTCTCCATAGGACAGTACATGCAGCCTCCTGTCTCCCCTCCACATAGGACAGTACATGCAGCCTTCTGCCTCTCCTCCACATAGGACAGTACATGCAGCTCCTGCCTCTCCTCCCCTCTCCTCTCCATAGGACAGTACATGCAGCTCCTGCCTCTCCTCCCCTCTCCTCTCCATAGGACAGTACATGCAGCTCCTGCCTCTACTCTCCATAGGACAGTACATGCAGCCTCCTGCCTCTCCTCCCCTCTCCATAGGACAGTACATGCAGCCTCCTGCCTCTCCTCCCCTCTCCATAGTACAGTACATACAGCCACCTGCCTCCCCTCTCCATAGGACAGTGCATGCAGCCTCCTGTCTCCCCTCCACATAGGACAGTACATGCAGCCTCCTGCCTCTCCTCCACAAAGGACAGTACATGCAGCTCCTGCCTCTCCTCCCCTCTCCTCTCCATAGGACAGTACATGCAGCTCCTGCCTCTTCTCCCCATAGGACAGTACATGCAGCTCCTGCCTCTCCTCTACTCCCCTCTCCTCTCCATAGGACAGTACATGCAGCCTCCTGCCTCTCCTCCCCTCTCCATAGGACAGTACATGCAGCCTCCTGCCTCTCCTCCCCTCTCCATAGTACAGTACATACAGCCACCTGCCTCCCCTCTCCATAGGACAGTACATGCAGCCTCCTGCCTCTCCTCCACATAGGACAGTACATGCAGATCCTGCCTCTCCTCCCCTCTCCTTTCCATAGGACAGTACATGCAGCTCCTGCCTCTCCTCCCCTCTCCTCTCCATAGGACAGTACATGCAGCCTCCTGCCTCTCCTCCCCTCTCCATAGGACAGTACATGCAGCCTCCTGCCTCTCCTACCCTTTCCATAGGACAGTACATGCAGCCTCCTGCCTCTCCTCTCCTCTCCATAGTACAGTACATGCAGCCTCCTGCCTCTCCTCCCCTCTCCATAGGACAGTACATACAGCCTCCTGCCTCCCCTCCCCGCTCCATAGGACAGTACATACAGCCACCTGCCTCCCCGCTCCATAGGACAGTACATGCAGCCTCCTGCCTCTCCTCCCCTCTCCATAGGACAGAACATGCAGCCTCCTCCCTCCCCTCTCCACAGCACAGTACATGCAGCCTCCTGCCTCTCCTACCCTCTCCATAGGACAGTACATGCAGCCTCCACCCTCCCCTCTCCATAGCACAGTACATGCAGCCTCCTGCCTCTCCTCCCCTCTCCATAGGACAGTACATGCAGCCTCCTGCCTCCCCTCTCCATAGCACAGTACATGCAGCCTCCTGCCTCTCCTCCCCTATACATAGGACATTACATGCAGCTCCTGCCTCTCCTCCCCTCCCCTCTCCATAGGACAGTACATGCAGCCTTCTGCCTCTCCTCCCCTCTCCATAGGACAGTACATGCAGCCTACTGCCTCTCCTACCCTCTCCGTAGGACAGTACATGCAGCCTTCTGCCTCTCCTACCCTCTCCATAGGACAGTACATGCAGCCTTCTGCCTCTCCTCCCCTCTCCTCTCCATAGGACAGTACATGCAGCTCCTGCCTCTCCTCCCCTCTCCATAAGACAGTACATAGAGCCTCCTGCCTCTCCTCCCCTCTCCATAGCACAGTACATGCAGCCTCCTGCCTCTCCTCTCCATAGGACAGTACATGCAGCCTCCTGCCTCTCCTCCTCTCTCCATAGGACAGTACATGCAGCCTCCTGCCTCTCCTACCCTCTCCATAGGACAGTACATGCAGCCTCCTGCCTCTCCTACCCTCTCCATAGGACAGTACATGCAGCTCCTGCCTCTCCTCCCCTCTCCATAGGACAGTACATGCAGCTCCTGCCTTTCCTCTCCATAGGACAGTACATGCAGCTCCTGCCTCTCCTCCCCTCTCCTCCCCATAGGACAGTACATGCAGCTCCTGCCTCTCCTCCCCTCTCCTCTCCATAGGACAGTACATGCAGCCTCCTGCCTCTCCTCCCCTCTCCATAGGACAGTACATGCAGCCTCCTGCCTCTCCTCCCCTCTCCATAGTACAGTACATACAGCCACCTGCCTCCCCTCTCCATAGGACAGTACATGCAGCCTCCTGTCTCCCCTCCACATAGGACAGTACATGCAGCCTCCTGCCTCTCCTCCACATAGGACAGTACATGCAGCTCCTGCCTCTCCTCCCCTCTCCATAGGACAGTACATGCAGCTCCTGCCTCTCCTCCCCTCTCCTCTCCATAGGACAGTACATGCAGCCTCCTGCCTCTCCTCCCCTCTCCATAGGACAGTACATGCAGCCTCCTGCCTCTCCTACCCTCTCCATAGTACAGTACATGCAGCCTCCTGCCTCTCCTCCCCTCTCCATAGTACAGTACATACAGCCTCCTGCCTCCCCTCCCCGCTCCATAGGACAGTACATACAGCCACCTGCCTCCCCGCTCCATAGGACAGTACATGCAGCCTCCTGCCTCTCCTGCCCTCTCCATAGTACAGTACATACAGCCTCCTGCCTCCCCTCCCCGCTCCATAGGACAGTACATACAGCCACCTGCCTCCCCGCTCCATAGGACAGTACATGCAGCCTCCTGCTCTCCTCCCCTCTCCATAGGACAGAACATGCAGCCTCCTCCCTCCCCTCTCCACAGCACAGTACATGCAGCCTCCTGCCTCTCCTACCCTCTCCATAGGACAGTACATGCAGCCTCCTCCCTCCCCTCTCCATAGCACAGTACATGCAGCCTCCTGCCTCTCCTCTCCATAGGACAGTACATGCAGCCTCCTGCCTCTCCTCCCCTCTCCATAGGACAGTACATGCAGCCTCCTGTCTCCCCTCCACATAGGACAGTACATGCAGCTCCTGCCTCTCCTCCCCTCCCCTCTCCATAGGACAGTACATGCAGCCTCCTGCCTCTCCTCCCCTCTCCATAGGACAGTACATGCAGCCTACTGCCTCTCCTACCCTCTCCATAGGACAGTACATGCAGCCTTCTGCCTCTCCTCCCCTCTCCTCTCCATAGGACAGTACATGCAGCTCCTGCCTCTCCTCCCCTCTCCTCTCCATAGGACAGTACATACAGCCTCCTGCCTCTCCTCCCCTCTCCATAGCACAGTACATGCAGCCTCCTGCCTCTCCTACCCTCTCCTCTCCATAGGACAGTACATGCAGCCTCCTGCCTCTCCTCCTCTCTCCATAGGACAGTACATGCAGCCTCCTGCCTCTCCTACCCTCTCCATAGGACAGTACATGCAGCCTCCTGCCTCTCCTACCCTCTCCATAGGACAGTACATGCAGCTCCTGCCTCTCCTCCCCTCTCCATAGGACAGTACATGCAGCTCCTGCCTCTCCTCCCCTCTCCTCTCCATAGGACAGTACATGCAGCCTGCTGCCCCTCCTCCCCTTTCCATAGGACAGTACATGCAGCCTCCTGCCTCTCCTACCCTCTCCATAGGACAGTACATGCAGCCTCCTGCCTCTCCTCCCCTCTCCATAGGACAGAACATGCAGCCTCCTGCCTCTCCTGCCCTCTCCATAGTACAGTACATACAGCCTCCTGCCTCCCCTCCCCGCTCCATAGGACAGTACATACAGCCACCTGTCTCCCCGCTCCATAGGACAGTACATGCAGCCCCCTGCCTCTCCTGCCCTCTCCATAGGACAGTACATGCAGCCCCCTGCCTCTCCTCCCCTCTCCATAGGACAGTACATGCAGCCTCCTGCCGCTCCTACCCTCTCCATAGGACAGTACATGCAGCCTCCTGCCTCTCCTCCCCTCTCCATAGGACAGTACATGCAGCCTCCTGCCTCTCCTACTCTCTCCATAGGACAGTACATGCAGCCTCTTGCCTCTCCTCCCCTCTCCATAGCACAGTACATGCAGCCTCTTGCCTCTCCTCCCCTCTCCATAGGACAGTACATGCAGCATCCTCCCTCCCCTCTCCATAGCACAGTACATGCAGCCTCCTGCCTCCCCTCTCCATAGGACAGTACATGCAGCCTCCTGCCTCTCCACCCTCCTCTCTCCATAGGGCAGTACATGCAGCCTCCTCCCTACCCTCTCCATAGCACAGTACATGCAGCCTCCTGCTTCTCCTCCCCTCTTCATAGGACAGTACATGCAGCCTCCTGCATCTCCTTCCCTCTCCATAGGACAGTACATACAGCATCCTCCCTCCCCTCTCCACAGGACAGTACATGCAGCCTCCTGCCCCTCCTCCCCTCTCCATAGGACAGTACATGCAGCCCCCTGCCTCCCCTCTCCTCTCCATAGGACAGTACATGCAGCCTCCTGCCTCTCCTCCCCTCGTCATAGGACAGTACATGCAGCCTCCAGCCTCTCCTCCCCTCTCCATAGCACTGTACATGCCTCCCCTCCCCTCTCCTTAGGACAGTACATGCAGCCTCCTGCCTCTCTTCCCCTCTCCATAGGACAGTACATGCAGCCTCCTGCCTCTCCTCCGATCTCCATAGGACAGTACATGCAGCCTCCTGCCTCTCCTCCCCTCTCCATAGGACAGAACATGCAGCCTCCTGCCTCTCCCCCCTCCTCTCTCCATAAGACAGTACATGCAGCCTCCTCCCTCCCCTCTCCATAGGACAGTACATGCAGCCTTCTGCCTCTCGTCTCCTATACATAGGACATTACATGCAGCCTCCTGCCTCTCCTCCCCTCTCCATAGTACAGTACATACAGCCACCTGCCTCCCCTCTCCATAGGACAGTACATGCAGCCTCCTGTCTCCCCTCCACATAGGACAGTACGTGCAGCCTCCTGCCTCTCCTCCACATAGGACAGTACATGCAGCTCCTGCCTCTCCTCCCCTCTCCTCTCCATAGGACAGTACATGCAGCTCCTGCCTCTACTCTCCATAGGACAGTACATGCAGCCTATTGCCTCTCCTCCCCTCTCCATAGCACAGTACATGCAGCCTCCTGTCTCTCCTCCCCTCTCCATAGCACAGTACATGCAGCCTGCTGCCTCTCCTCCACATAGGATAATACATGCAGCCTCCTGCCTCTCCACCCCTCCTCCCTCCATAGGATAGTACATGCAGCCTCCTGCATCTCCTCCACTCTCCATAGGACAGCACATGCAGCCTCCTGCCTCTCCTCTTCATAGGAAAGTACATGCAGCCTCCTGCATCTCCTCCCCTCTCCATAGGACAGTACATACAGCATCCTCCCTCCCCTCTCCATAGGACAGTACATGCAGCCTCCTGCCTCTCCATAGGACAGTACATGCAGCCTCCTGCCTCCCCTCTCCTCTCCATAGTACAGTACATGCAGCCTCCTGCCTCTCCTCCCCTCGCCATAGGACAGTACATGCAGCCTCCAGCCTCTCCTCCCCTCTCCATAGCACAGTACATGAATCCTCCTGCCTCCCCTCTCCATAGGACAGTACATGCAGCCTCCTGCCTCTCTTCCCCTCTCCATAGGACAGTACATGCAGCCTCCTGCCTCTCCTCCGCTCTCCGTAGGACAGTACATGCAGCCTCCTGCCTCTCCTCCCCTCTCCATAGGACAGTACATGCAGCCTCCTGCCTCCCCTCTCCTCTCCATAGTACAGTACATGCAGCCTCCTGCCTCTCCTCCCCTCACCATAGGACAGTACATGCAGCCTCCAGCCTCTCCTCCCCTCTCCATAGCACAGTACATGAATCCTCCTGCCTCCCCTCCCCTCTCCATAGGACAGTACATGCAGCCTCCTGCCTCTCTTCCCCTCTCCATAGGACAGTACATGCAGCCTCCTGCCTCTCCTCCGCTCTCCATAGGACAGAACATGCAGCCTCCTGCCTCTCTTCCCCTCTCCATAGGACAGAACATGCAGCCTCCAGCCTCTCCCCCCTCTTCTCTCCATAAGACAGTACATGCAGCCTCCTCCCTCCCCTCTCCATAGGACAGTACATGCAGCCTTCTGCCTCTCGTCCCCTATACATAGGACATTACATGCAACCTCCTGCCTCTCCTCCCCTATACATAGGACAGTACATGCAGCCTCCTGCCTCTCCTCCCCTCTCCATAGGACAGTACATGCAGCCTATTGCCTCTCCTCCCCTCTCCATAGGACAGTACATGCAGCCTCCTCTCCCCTCTCCATAGGAAAGTACATGCAGCCTCCAGCCTCTCCTCCCCTCTCCATAGTACAGAACGTGAACCCTCCTGCCTCCCCTCTCCATAGGACAGTACATGCAGCCTCCTCCCCTCTCCATAGGACAGTACATGCAGCCTCCTGCCTCCTCTCCCCTCTCCATAGGACAGTACATGCAGCCTCCAGCCTCTCCTCCCCTCTCCATAGCACAGTACATGAACCCTCCTGCCTCCCCTCTCCATAGGACAGTACACGCAGCCTCCTGCCTCTCCTCCCCTCTCCATAGGACAGTACATGCAGCCTCCTGCCTCTCCTCCCCTCTCCATAGGACAGTACATGCAGCCTCCTGCCTCTCCTCCCCTCTTCATAGGACAGTGCATGCAGCCTCCTGTCTCCCCTCTCCATAGGACAGTACATGCAGCCTCCTGCCTCTCCTCCCCTCTCCATAGGACAGTACATGCAGCTGCCTGCCTCTCCTCCCCTCTCCATAGGACAGTACATGCAGCCTCCTGCCTCTCCTCTTCATAGGACAGTACATGCAGCCTCCTTCCTCCCCTCTCCATAGCACAGTACATGCAGCCTCCTGCCTCTCCTCCTCTCTCAATAGCACAGTACATGCAGCCTCCTGCCTCTCCCCCCTCTCCATAGCACAGTACATGCAGCCTCCTGCCTCTCCTCCCCTCTCCATAGGACAGTACATGCAGCCTCCTGCCTCTCCTCCTCTCTCAATAGCACAGTACATGCAGCCTCCTGCCTCTCCCCCCTCTCCATAGCACAGTACATGCAGCCTCCTGCCTCTCCTCCCCTCTCCATAGGACAGTACATGCAGCCTCTTGCCTCTCCTCCCCTCTCCATAGGACAGTACATGCAGCCTCCTGTCTCTCCTCCCCTCTCCATAGCACAGTACATGCAGCCTCCTGCCTCTCCTCCCCTCTCCATAAGACAGTACATGCAGCCCCTGCCTCTCCTCCCCTCTCCATAAGACAGTACATGCAGCCCCTGCCTCTCCTCCCCTCTCCATAGCACAGTACATGCAGCCTCCAGCCTCTCCTCCCCTCTCCATAGCACAGTACATGCAGCCTCCTGTCTCTCCTCCCCTCTCCATAGCACAGTACATGCAGCCCCTGCCTCTCCTCCCCTCTCCATAGCACAGTACATGAACCCTCCTGCCTCCCCTCTCCATAGGACAGTACACGCAGCCTCCTGCCTCTCCTCCCCTCTCCATAGGACAGTACATGCAGCCTCCTGCCTCTCCGCCCCTCTCCATAGGACAGTACATGCAGCCTCCTGCCTCTCCTCCCCTCTCCATAGGACAGTGCATGCAGCCTCCTGTCTCCCCTCTCCATAGGACAGTACATGCAGCCTCCTGCCTCTCCTCCCCTCTCCATAGGACAGTACATGCAGCTGCCTGCCTCTCCTCCCCTCTCCATAGGACAGTACATGCAGCCTCCTGCCTCTCCTCTTCATAGGACAGTACATGCAGCCTCCTTCCTCCCCTCTCCATAGCACAGTACATGCAGCCTCCTGCCTCTCCTCCTCTCTCAATAGCACAGTACATGCAGCCTCCTGCCTCTCCCCCCTCTCCATAGCACAGTACATGCAGCGTCCTGCCTCTCCTCCCCTCTCCATAGGACAGTACATGCAGCCTCCTGCCTCTCCTACCCTCTCCTCTCCATAGGACAGTACATGCAGCCTCCTGCCTCTCCTCCGCTCTCCGTAGGACAGTACATGCAGCCTCCTGCCTCTCCTCCCCTCTCCATAGGACAGTACATGCAGCCTCCTGCCTCTCCTCCCCTTTCCATAGGACAGTACATGCAGCCTCCTGCCTCTCCTCCTCTCTCAATAGCACAGTACATGCAGCCTCCTGCCTCTCCCCCCTCTCCATAGCACAGTACATGCAGCCTCCTGCCTCTCCTCCCCTCTCCATAGGACAGTACATGCAGCCTCTTGCCTCTCCTCCCCTCTCCATAGGACAGTACATGCAGCCTCCTGTCTCTCCTCCCCTCTCCATAGCACAGTACATGCAGCCTCCTGCCTCTCCTCCCCTTTCCATAGCACAGTACATGCAGCCTCCAGCCTCTCCATAGCACAGTACATGCAGCCTCCTGTCTTTCCTCTTCATAGGACAGTACATGCAGCCTCCTATCTCTTCATAGGACAGTACATGCAGCCTCCAGCCTCTCCTCCCCTCTCCATAGCACAGTACATGCAGTCTCCTGTCTCCCCTCTCCATAGCACAGTACATGCAGCCTCCAGCCTCTCCTCCCCTCTCCATAGCACAGTACATGCAGGCATCTCCTGTTAAGTTCATGCTATACATGCTGTCACTGGTTGCTGTCCGGAGCAAGCCAAAACAATCACAAGCACGTAATTCCTCGACAACCCCTACCAAACTTTGATCAAATAATTATATTTTTGTTTTGCTTTGGATACTGTTTGAGGGTTGGAAAATCTTTTTCACCAGAAGAAATCCCCATTCGGAACATTCATCTCCCAAGCCAGTCCTCACTTCCTGTTCACCTCACTTCCTGTGCCACCAGACACAGGCAGGAAGTGAGAGAAAAGTTCTACAAACAAGAACACAGACAGCAATAAAAACCTGACAGGCATTCCAGCATCTATCCCCTACGCATCCAAAAGAAGAGGGAGAAAAACAAATAATAATCCATTTACACTACAATTTTACCAAGGGCCGATGTAAAATATTTCCTGAACGATTATGTAAACACACATAAGAGGTTACCCTATGTGGAACTATATTGTGTGTTGCTTTATAGTAGGTGAGATTTTTGGTTTCCTTTAGCCCCTTACACTTTCCTAGTGGTTCTGGGCCACCGTGATCTATCTGGGAATTCTGTAGTTCTGGTCCAAGCCGCTATCCCATACAGCCATGTCAATCCATACCATGGCCCCTATTCTATCCATAACAGGGTCCCTGAGCAGTGGGTTAAAATAAAACTGGTACTTACCTGGAGCTTCCTCCAGCCCACCGTAGGCCGTGAAGTCCCCCGGCATCCTCCTGGCTCTTCTCCGTGTCCCGCCGGCGGCTCCAATACTAGCAACACCGGGGCCGGGCCGACTCTTCCTGGATCTCGTCGCTCCGGGTCGTCTCGGCGGCCGGCTTGCGCCGTTTTCTAACGCTAAACTGCACATGCGCAGGACTGTCACGCCGCTGGCGTGATGATGTGTAGTGGCTGGCGTGATGAGCCAGACACAGCCGCCGTCGGGACAGGGAGAAGGGTCAGGAGGACGCCGGGGGACCTTGCGGCCTACGGTGGGCTGGAGGAAGCCCCAGGTAAGTGAAATTTTTGATTTTAGGTACTGCTCAGGGTCCCTTTCACTGTTTCTTCTAGGAGATCTGTTTTCATCTTCTATTTAAAGAGACTCTGAAGTCTCAATTTTTACACGTTTTTATAATTTAAACCTCGTCAGCATTATAGCCTAAGTTAAACCGCCGGAAAATGAGGGTTTATTCATAGAGAAAAAGTCCTGCAAAGCTCCCGGGCTCGCAGGGCTTTACTGCCTTGAAGAGGCAGAGCTTTAGGCTGTAGCTCTGCCTCCTCCGCAGTCAATCTCTGCCGATCGCTGCCTCCCCCCGCCCCTCTCAGTCTTCCTTTCACTGAGAGGGGCGGAGATTGATTGCGGAGAGGCAGAGCTACAGCTCAAAGCTCTGCCTCTCCAGGGCAGCACGATCTGCGACCTGCAAAGTCGTGGGACTTTGCAGGTCGTTTTCTCTATGAATAAACCATCGTTTTGCGGCGGTTTAACTTAGGCTATAATACTAAAGACGATTAAATTATAAAAACAGGTAAAAATTGAGACTTCAGAGTCTCTTTAAAATAATTTTTTAACACTCTGCAACTGAGAAAGTAGCAAAAAGTAGGTGGAAAAGTACTATCAAAATTATTCTGAGTATTTTCTTGCTTGCTGGTAGTTTAAAGGGCTTTATATTGACAATTTTAACAATATCACCTTGGAGAAAACGATAATTGCACATGGGCCCATGCACTGATGAGGACCAGAAAGTCTGAAACAGGCTGTCTGCATGTGGGGTTGGTCTGGCTCTGTAAAGCCTCATATACACGGAACAATTTTCAATCAGATAGACCGGTGATCTGATAAGAAATGGCATCATATGTAGACATCCAAATTGTTTCCGATCGATTTTGGTTTAAGTACACAAAATCGATTGCAATCCGATGGGACCGGAAGGAAATTATCTAATAGATCCGTCGATCTGACGGAAAATTGTACCGTGTATACCCAAGTTAAAATGTAAAGCTATAGGCTTGCTATACACCAGCGGCTCTGGATGTAAACCAGAGATAATTTGCATATTCAGTAGTGGTGCATCATGGGAAACCAGTTTCTCACAGCTGACTTATCGCAAATACCTTCTGTTTTAAGAAGGTAAACTATACTGACAGGAACTACATGTGTAAATGATCAGTAAGGCCTGGTGCACACCAAAACCGCTAGCAGATCCGCAAAATGCTAGCAGATTTTGAAACGCTTTTTCTTATTTTTCTGCAGCGTTTCAGCTAGCATTTTGCGGTTTTGTGTAGCGTTTTTGGTGTAGTAGATTTCACGTATTGTTACAGTAAAGCTGTTACTGAACAGCTACTGTAACAAAAAACACCGGCAAAACCGCTCTGAACTGCCGTTTTTCAGAGCGGTTTGCGTTTTTCCTATACTTAACATTGAGGCAGAAACACATCCGCAATCCAAAATCTGCAGCAGCCCGGGAGTATGCGTTTCTGCAAAACGCCTCCCGCTCTGGTGTGCACCACCCCATTGAGATACATTACCCAAGCGTATCCGCACCCGCGAGTGGATCGCAAACCGCAGCAGAACCGCTCTGGTGTGCACTAGGCCTTAGTGAAGAGGCTGATCGTGTGAAGCAAAGAGAGCTGAACTCATTGGACAGTCACGCTACTCCCGAAACCTGGAGGGGTTAAAAAATTTGATAAACATGCAAATTGTGGAACAACAGGAGCACATTTCACGCGTGTTGAACTGGAACTTTTCATTAGGCTGATAAAGTTCAGTTAAAGAACACCTGAAGTGAGAAGGATATGGAGGCTGCCATATTTCCTTTCAAACAATGCACATTGCCTGGCTGTCCTGCTGATCCTCTGCCTCTAATACTTTAAACCATAGCCCCTGAACAAGCATGCAGCAGATCAGGTGTTTCAGACTGAAGTCTGGCTGGATTAGCTGCATGCTTGTTTCAGACACTACTGCAGCCACAGAGATCAGTAGCACAGTCAGGCAACTAGTATTGTTTAAAAGGAAATAAATGTGGCAGAATCCATATGCCTCTCAGTTCAGGTGTACTTCAATTACTCAGCAGCTTCTAAATTTCCCCCGTTACAATATTGTTTACTTTTATGCAAGAGTCATTTTTGGCCCATAGGCACTTACTTTCTTCTCCTAGGAGATCATTTTTCATCTTCTCCTTAAAATAGCTTTTCAACACTTTGCAGTTTAAAAAGCACCAAAACGTAGATTTAGGCCTCCTTCACAGTAGGACGTTGCATTTTGATGCGACGTTAAAGTCGCAACGCAAATTACAATGCAACACCCCCAAAATGTCGCAACGCAACTTAATGCCTGGTTATCGTCGCATACATTAGGGCATACAGGCAATAAAAAGTATGTTTCCAGGTCATTACTGAGCATGTGCAAACAGTCCACCGCAGCTAATAACATGTATAACATACAGCTTGCAGCACTTTCTAATACCGCTACACGTTACACACAAACACAACGTGTGCACTGTGAATGCCGCACAGACTTAGTATTGCTGTGTGTTAGTCTGCGGTGACATATTTTCTAACGTGCGACTTTAGCGTTGCGCTGTGAAAGAGGCCTTAATAGTACTATTGGAATTATTTTGAGTATTCTTTCGCTTGCTGGGGGGTTAAAAAGCATTTAATTGGCAAGTTATAAAATTATCTCCTAGGAGAAAAGACAGGAGAAGAAGTTAATTGCATTTGGGCCCTTTTTGGTTCAATTCGTTTGTGCATATTTCTAAAATCATTTTCATCTTATTGACCATCCCTACTTATAATTTGTTTTGAAAAATAGATTAAGGCTTCTTTCACACTAAGATGTTGTGTTAGGTGCTACGTTAAGGTCGCATAACGTGCACCTAACGCAAGGCCTGGTGGTGGTGGCAGAGGACGTTAGCAAAGAGCCGCGTTAAAACCAATGGTTACCAATTAAAAAAGTCAGATACTCACCTAAGGAGAGGGAAGGCTCGGTCCTAATGAGCCTTCCCTCTCCTCTCCCAGGGCCCTCGGTGCTGCGCTGGCTCCCCCGTTCGCGTCCGCCGCCACAGGGACTTCGGAGGTCTTCGGGAGCACTCGGGCTTCCGAAGACGGGCCGCTCCATACTACGTATGCGCGAGTGCGTCATAGAGGGCGCTCGCACATGCGTAGTATGGAGCGGCCCGTCTTCGGGAGCCCGAGTGCTCCCGAAAGCTCCCTTCGGCTGCGGAAGTGGCAGTATTTGACCAAACTGGTCGAATACTGCTACGGGGGATCCTGCGCGGGACCGGGCACCGGGAGAGGCGAGGGATGGCTCATTAGGACCGACTCTTCCCTCTCCTTAGGTGAGTATCTGACTTTTTGATTTTTAAAGTGGTAAACATTCACTTTAAGCGGCTCTTTGATGTGTCCGTGATGCGTACTATAGTACGCATGCGCTGGTGGAGACCACGTGAGCGGAACACTCCGCATCACGTGGTCCCGCCAGTGACGTCAGCACAGTGCAGTGAATATTAATTAGCCATGTGGCTAATCACTGCGCCTGTGCAAGCAGGCTAACGCGGCAAAGCCGCTCTAAAGCCGTAGCATGCTGCACTTTAGATTGACGTGCAGCGTTACAATGTAACGCAACGTGGGCACTGGGAACAGCCCATTGCAGTTACATTGCTGTGCGTTGGGGAGCGTTACAGGCTGCACTGACGTGCGCCTGTAACGTCTCACTGTGAAAGCAGCCTAAAAGATACCCAAAGGGATTGTTTACACTGCAGGTGTTTTTGTTATTTTTTTTAAGCGCGGGCGATTTTTCAAAATTGCCCTGAAAGCGCTTACGCAATGATTCTGTATGAGATAGTTCATATCTAAGCGGTTCCTTTCCGATCCGTTTAGATAAGCGGTGCTTGAGCCATTTTTGAGGTGATTCCGCCTCAATGGAAGATATAGGAAAAACGCAAAACGCTCACAAAACCGCTTTGTGGAGCGATTGCGTTTGTGTTTTAAAGATTAAATACATTGTATTTATTCTTTTCCGGATCAGAGTTCACTTCCTGACTTGCGCCAGGAAGTGAAATACCAAAACGCTCGGTGAAAACGCGTCAGAAACCGCTAACCACAAAAAAAGAATCGCCCACCTAAGTGACGGGAATGAGAAAGAAAAATAAGCCCACCGCGGACGGACACGCGAGCCGAACGCAATGTGAACAAAGCCTGAAAGAGTTAAATATCAGGTATGTAAGTGGCTGACTCAGTCCCGACTCAGACAGGAAGTGACTACAGTGTGACCCTCACTGATGAGAAATTCCAACTATAAAACACTTCCCTAGCAGAAAATGATACAGTGTGAGATAACCGCTCCACTGCGCTGTCACAGACAGTGCAGGATCAAAGGCAGCCCGACCCAATCAACGTAGAATAGAGGAAAGATCTGCAACTATGTCTTCACAGAGATTCCTTATTTAGGACATATCCTAGTACAGCCGACACTGGCTAGCTAGTGTCGGCTGTACTAGGATATGTCCTAAATAAAGGATCTCTGTAAAGACATAGTTGCGGATCTTTCCTCTATTCTACCTAGCAGAAAATGGCTTCTGAGAGCAGGAAAGAGATAAAAAGGTTCAATCGTTTATAAATCTTAGCTCTAGCATACTTCAATGAATGTGTCATTGAGCAAAAACAATAAAACAGTTAAAACTTAAAAAGTAGAGTTAAACATAAAATAAAACTGTGGAATATCTTAAAAAGTCGTTATTAGGAAAAGGAAGATAGATACAATTGTTTATTTCATTTGTTTATTTTCACCTCGGGTGTCCTTTAAAAAAAAAAAACACCCCTGTGTTATCCATCCCTAAAAAGTTTGGGTGCCAAAGTTTCACTACGCTCTCAGTAGCCAAGTCTACATCTCCTGCTGTGATGACAAGCAATTTATCCCTGGTAGAACCCAGCCATCTGTTGTCCTCCTCATGTGACTCTGATATCTATGGATCTGTCATTTGAACAACCTGTCTGGTTAACTTGCTAGACTTTTTTCTCAGGCATAAGTCAAAAGTTTGACTGGAGATCAAGGCCCCCAAAAAACTCTAAAAGATTTTCCTCTGGTAGCTTTTGAAGAACAAAGACTTTTGGATAGGTTTAAATCACAATGGTTACTCTTATTCAGTGCCCACTTGATGGAAGTCACCTTTAAAGCGCACCTGAACTCAGAACTTCCTCTCTGCTCTAAGAGATAAGCAACAGCATAATAACCTTTAAAGAAAAACATTTCCGTGTTACAGCGGATACAAATCCCACAAAAAATCTGCAGCGTGTGTACTTCCTGTGTTCATGGAAGCAGTCATAGGGTTAACATCCTGTGTTTACAAATTAACTGCTCTGCAGAGGCAGCCAGCGGACACAGCTTAGAGATCAAATTACAGTTGTGATTAGTCACAGATGAGGGGGAATACGACAGGCTTAACTCTCTAAATGCATACAGGGTGCATTTCTTAATGTTTCCCTTCAAGAGTTTAGGTCTACTTTAACCACTTAAGGACCGGGCGCTTTTTGCCTGATATGTGCAGTGTGGGCTCTCCAGCCCGCAGCACAGATCAGGTTTGCAGAATGATCGCCGCCGGCTGCCTGTGATTTGCGGGGGGCTCCTCAAAGCCCCCCTCCGCAGCGATTTCCGCCCTCTCTGCCCTTACCTGCTTCTCCCTTACGTTGTGGGCTGCGCAGGACGGATATCCGTCTAGGTTAGGCTTCAGCCTATCAGATGCCGGCAATCCCCGGCCAATCAAAGGCCGGGGATCGCCGATCTCCTTTACTTTGCTGCGCAGCAGCAGCGCCGTATGATGTAAAAACAGCGGGGATTTCTTCCCCGCATGTTTACATTTAGTCTGCGAGCCGCGATCGGCGGCTCGCAGACTGTTCGCGCAGACACCCTCCGTGAACTGACATGGAACGGTTCCATGTAAAACCACTAATGACCAGCCGCCGCCTATCGGCGTTAGGCGGTCGTTAAGTGGTTAAAGGGGGGATCAAATTGCCCCCCAACCATCCAGTACAGAAAAGAATGGAATCAGTTGGTGGTGCCACATATGGGTGGATCATAGAGTCAAATGTTGCGCACTCAACCCACCTCCCATCTCTTCAATTTCCTAATCTCCATTCTTCTGCTCCCCTCCCCCCCCCCCCCCCCAAAAAAAAGAAAGAAAGAAAGAAGAAGAACTGTCACTCCACTGGGAACACCACAGACAGTGGACAAGTGTAAATAAGAGCAGAATGATGCAAGGCAGCCTATCAACTGTTGCATTCCCCCCTCCACCAGACTATCATACATTCATATTTCAGTCCCGTTCTGCCAGATATACCTATGCAGTCTAGGACACGCCCCTACCCATGATGCATCTGTGGGGTATTGCATCATTGAGCTTAGATAGAGTGTTCCACCTCCTGCACCAGTAGGGCAACTTGGGTGGTTTGAAGGGGGTGGGTCTAAGCCCCAACCACAGAAGGACGCCACCAAAGAAATATTGTCTATCCTCTAATATTGAAGCAAAAATCTGCCCATTTTGTTAGCTTTAAAATGTCTGGCAGTGGCAAAGTAATAGAAATGAGCATCAGCTTGGTACTGGTGTCTGTGTCTCAATTGATGAGAATTTTTCACTTGCTACCTGTTCCGAAACTCATGGGAGGCACAAGATGTGGGCCCTTAGGGCCCTTTTCCACCAGCGCGTTTGCTCTGGCTGAATCGCAAACCGCTAGCGATTTTACAATCGCTACGGTTTGCTTTTTAACATAGGAATCGCGGTAGGTCATTTCCACTACCGCGATTCGCTTTTGTCGGGAACGCGAACGCGCGGCGGAGCGATAATTGCCGCGATTTTGCTATGCAGTGCATAGCATAGCAAAATCGCGGCCGCAAACGTCGGGGGAATCGCCGGTTTTGCGATTCAGCAATCGCTAGCGTTCAGCATGAACGCTAGCGATTGCAGGTGGAAAAGGGCCCTAAAAGTCCCCCACAGACATCAGTATAAACCTAACTGAAGTTTACCTTGAACACAAAGTAAGTAACATTCTCCCCACTGTGGACTTAAGACAGCAATAAAAGCCTGGAACAGGTTTCGACTGAGTCACACAAACACCCTAAAAATTGTTTCGTTAGAATAAATTATATATTAAGATCCTAAATATGTATTCCTGAAGGCTGCTAGTAGTGAAATTATTATTACCACTGAGCTTTTATTTTTATCCTTCTGGGGTCCTCCTACAAGTTTCAAAACTCTAAACTTGGTCCTGTAGCAGCTGATCTTGGCAAGTCCATTTTAGAAAAAAAAAAAGTTCTTTTTTTTTTTCTTTTTGTTTTTTTTTAAATCAAACGTCACAAAACAAATTAGTCCTGAGGGGAAACTAAGTTCACTCTCTTTTAAACAATTTATTTAAGCTCTGTACAATTAAAAAGGCCCTTTTTGAAGGGAGTTAGAGGACAAAAGCAGCATGGAGCCTGAATGCCGTACCCCCAGGCTCTGATCTGGTCTCTCCACCTGCACTCTCCAGGAAGCAAAAGCTTGCCAATCTTTCCACTGTTTGCAGTTTTATTGGTCTTAACTAAGCCTCCCCCCCACCATACACTCTAGTCCCCCCCCCCACCCTAGTCCCCCCAACACACCTCTACCTCCAAGCATAAGAGAGAGTTTCAATAATTGAAGAACAAAGCTTATAATATTCTCCTCGGGATATTTGGACAAAGTCACGCGGAATTTCAAAATGACAGATTGTTTCAATGTCACAAGAAAAATAAATATATTTATTTAAAAATATTACCAAAATATTATATATATATATATTTAATTACCATTATTTAAAATAATAGGAGTTATTTATGGTTTTCCCCCTCCTGGCAGAGAGAGCAAGACAGATGTAAAAAAAATGATCTGCTACCTTAAAATTACAGTCATTGTCAAGAGTCTTTGCCATTTTTAAGTGTTTTTTGTTTTTTTTTACCTACAGAAGTTTTTGTGAAGCTATAAAAAAATAAATTAAAAAAACCCCTTTGCACAATGTTCTTCTACCCAAAAGTCCAGGATTTAAAAAGAGGCCAGTGAATGAACAGTTTTAAGCCAATAGTAAACTGCGTGCAAGAAAAAAATGGGGATAAGACAAACTGTTTCTAAACTTTTTTTTTTTTTTAAAAAGGACTGGATAAAAACAATCATTAATTAGTAAAGCATACTGACTGCCTCAGTGGCTTCTGGGAATTCCACCTTCGGTTACTAAACAGCAATATGTTTTACACTAATTTACATTCATTTGGAAACAAATATTTAAGTCATACTGCCAATAAATATTAACACTATAAAAAGTTTTGTTTTTTTACCCTTAAAAAAAAAGGAAAAAAAAAACAAAACTCTATCCCAATATAAATTCAAATTCTAATGTACATTTATAAACAAAAACGTAGCTTATATTTTTGAACTTTTTTTTAAAATAATGACTTATTTTATTTTTTTTCTTTTTAATATGTTGTTATAAATATATTTTGTCAAAATATATGATCATATAGTCAAAAAATTTTGCACATAAAAGACATAAATAAGGTCAATATGACAGTTCTGTTTCAGAGGAGTCCAGCAGATACCAAGCAGTCTGGTTTTTTTTTTGTTACTTTTGTTTTTGGGGGGAGGGGGTTTAACGGCATCCACAACCCTCTACTACCATCTCCTGATAGTTTTTAAGGACCACTTTGTCATATTCATCCAAATACAACATGGAGATGGCACTCAGTTCTGTGGGAACGCAGCATGCTTTGGGGATGCTAGCGTTAACAGAGTTAACCAGAGTTTGTACAATGGCATGATTGGTGGAGTTCAGGTGGTCTGCCAGAGGAAAGGGGCAATCACCATGGCAATAAAAAGCTTGATATCCAGGAGGTGCCACAATCCAATCATTCCAGCCAACATCGCTGAAATCCACATACAGAGCATGCCTCCGACAGGTTTTGTTTTTTTTACGGGCCCTCTGCGGTTTTGGACTTCGTTTCGACCTCCTGGTCAGTGCATGTCCCCTGCCATCGTGGCTAAATGTGATTAAAAGTGGCCTGATCTGAGACCAGTCTGAGTTCTCTTGAGGTAATAAAGATCGGCTAACCCGAACGTGCTTCCCCTGATAATTTTTAGTCTGATTGAGGTGTATTACCTCTATCGCCAGCCCATGGTTTATGTCATGGTGTTGGGTCCATCTCATAATGGCCGGGCTTACGTCGAAACTCTCCCACCGGGTCACATTGTGGTGGATAAGCCTTGTATCTAGCAATCTAGTGATCATCTGTCCATTCTCTACCAGAGGTTTCATGACTTCAAATATATTTATCCTATGGAATCCTTCCTCCCACGTAGGTCCATGGTCGATCTGTTCTCTATACAGTCTTAGCTCTGCCGAAGAAATCACCTCATTCTCTGGAATGCTGCTGAGGTTGAAGTAAAAACGTATACTTGTGTTTCCCGTTGTGCCTGGTATGCTCTCCAAATGTTCTAACAAAGGAAAAAAAATAAGAAAGGGAGAATGAATACTTGATTCAAATTTTTGAAGACATGAAGCAATTCTCTCAATGTATAACTGCCTCTACTGATTTTAATAAAGAACAAAACATGAAGAGGAAAGAGGAAATGCCTAACAACTTTTTGAACAGATGTCAGTATGTCTTCACTCTTAACCTGACACTGTTCCAAGTGAACTCTGCAAATGCGAGCAAATTTCAGGTAGCCGCTAAGCCACTTGTGTTCGATGTTTGCAAGTTCCAGGTACATAAATCACATGGCAGGCAAGATCACATACAACGTTTCTTTTCTGAATCTGAAGCGTATGGCTGGGGAGATCCAGTAATTTTTGAAAGCATAGAGCATGCCTTGTTGATCATATTACAGAAGAAGAGGGTGGGTGGGGGGGAAGAAAAGCAAATTCCAGCACTGAAATGATGCTGTGGATTAATAACTCAGATTTGCTTTGGGAAAATAACATCCGCAAGGAAACATTTGGATCGGATTACAAGGCCTCATTGAACAAATCTTACAAATACGCGGCTGTGGCATTAAATGCACCGAGTGTACTTTAAGTATTAAAGCCTAGTGGAAAAAACAGGCAGGAACGCCTTGCCCTTTGATGAAACGGGAGCTCAAAACACAGTTTACACAAGCTGAAAATGGACGACCCCGGGTAGAACTAAATGGGCACTGAAATAAATGGGCAAATGTTAGCAAGGCTATCCTACAATTTGCAATCAAGCCTAAAACAACTTTTTGAATTCAAATTTCAGGTCATGTAAAAACGAAATGAAAATGTTTAAATAAAAAAAAAAAAGGGAAGCCTGATGACTCTGAGCAGGTGAAAAGTGGGCCAATGGCTTACATCCATAGATCACAACAGGCATAGACCATCGCAAAACTATGACACCCCTCTGTGATGGCTCTACAAGCCCAAGTAAGTTCTTGTCTTGAAAAAATTTTGGTAAACTGAGCTTGGCCAACAACCATTCTATACTACATGCATTTAAGAACCTGTATTCACAATGAGAACAAACAGAGGTTGCACATTGGTTCTGACAAGCTGTCTATGACATTTCCATACCACCAAAATATACACACATTGTTTCAGTTTTGAATGTTACCATAGGCACATGCCATAAGTGTAAAGGTCGGCAACAAATTGTTGGGTTCTACAAACTTTCTATGAAGCTGAGCAAGGTACGAAACTCGTGTCAAACTAAACCACGTGAAAAAGTTCATGTCCAGAACTAGAATACCACACTGTGACTTCAGAGCCCTCCTCTGCTGGTAGATGAGGTTTAAAGAAGAGTAATTGTAAATCCTAGAGTAAGCTTTTAAGAAGTGCAGGTGGTTTAGACTAGAATGGTAATTTTTTTCCCGTCTCCCCCCCTGTGAACTCAAAAAGCATGCCTGGAAGTATTTGCACAGTTAACAGCAGGCTATTGCATACTTTGCAAGACAGAAGCAGATTCCCGCATTGCAAAAACTTGATAATTCAGCATATACACTGATAAGGAGGGAGTGGAGTAAAAAGGGCGAGTCTTGCAATGTGAAATGCCAGGCTCCTACACCTTTTATCCAGGTCAGGAATTAGCAGTTGCTACAGGACTAATTTACACAGTTAAATTGCAAGAGGGGGGTATTAACACTACTCTGGAGAGAACCTAATGGAAATTAGGGGGGATGGTCAGTTCTATACAAACAGGAGACAATGGAAGGTGTTACCAGGCGTTACATGAGAATAGGTGACAATCCAGAGGATATACAGACTGTGGAAAGCTCAAAGTTTTTTTTATATATATATTTACAGGGAATCTATAATCATGGTGGAAGTACTGGAGGAGTGGTGGTACTGCATTTCACAATGACACCGAATCGTGAAAGGTGACTTCCAGGTAGCTAAGACCTTCAGAACCTGCACAAAGTGCAGCGGTGATGCTTAATTTCCAGGAAAGACTGCTATGTGGCAATAGCCAAATCAAAACAAGTCACAAACCATGGAATTATCCTCCTAATTCAGAGTGGTTAAAATATTCTAGCAACACTATAAAACTTTTTTTTAGAAAGTTTTGGGGAACCCAGGTGGTTTGGACACGTGCCAGACCCCCTTTTGCTGACACCCCTCCCAAAGAGGACATTTACCTTCATGGTGGAAACTCCTCACGGTATTGGCACGGCTGGTGGGTCTTTCGGGATATTCCAAGTTGATCTCCTGCAACTCGTCCTCTTCCTCTGCGGACTGGAGTCGGTATAAGTTCCTCATGTATTCAGGCACCACCACCTCTTTGCTGGGCTGTGGCCGCTTGCGGAGGCCAAACATCTGCAGCAGAGTGGCCTCAAAGTCCCGTAAGAGCTCATGGCTCTGAGCGGACCTTCTCCCGCCCGCTTGGCCCTGAATCTCGGCCACTTTCTTCTTCCCAGTCTCAGGAATCAAACTGGCATGGCTAGTGCCTCCTAGCAGGACTTGGCATAATAAAATGACCATCAGCATTCGGTTACCACGAATCATGGTGTCTCTGAGGTGGAAAAAAACAAAACATGCAAATAAGTAGGAGGCTCAAGTGGATTAAAAAAAAAGAATAGAAAAAAGATCTCAGAAAAGAAAGGTGCAGATGAACAACAGGACAAGAGCAGCCCCAAATAACTAGTCCCAGGAACTAGGGGATGGGGGGGGGGGGGGGGGGGGGGAAGAATGTCAGTAAGAACTGACGGGGGTCACTTATGGTGTCCGTGGTCTAACTTGTTTACGGGCAAATAGCTCATTATCAGATAGCCACCATCCTGACTAATCTGTATGCTGTCTCTGAGGGCTATCTGCACAATTATCTCGAAAACCAGGCTTGCAGCAAAACAAACAGCTCACACAGGCAGCATGCACTACAATCTCACCATCAGGGCTTTCAAAAGACCAGTGCACTCGCCCTAAGGGGGAAGAAAAAAAATTCCTGGAAAAATTTAAAAAAAGGGCTGAAATTCTCTAGTAGCCTCAACGTATCAGACACCACAGTCTACAGCTAGTGTCCGATAAGCAACCAAACCAGACATTAACTGGTACTTGCTCTGAGTGTCTTCTTGACTGGTGCTCAGGAGAAACCCTGTCAACCTTGGCTGGTCTCACCCAGACCTCGTCTACGAAGTCCCCAAGCACTGAAAGGACTAGCCTGGTAATCTTTGGACCCCAGTTGGGTTACACCTCTCAGCCTGTAATACACAAAAAGCTCACACATGCACACCTCACAGAAGACAACATCTTCTCTGGTCACTTACAAGGGGAATCCAGGTCTCATCATCTGCCATGATAGGGCAACTCATCCTAAAAACTCCTCCAGCCTGGATGCTGCTGATGGTCTGAGGGCTTCTTATGACTGATGCATGGAAGGGCAAAACGCAAGCAAGAGCAGAAAACTCAGATGGGAGGGAGGGAGAAAAATATAGATATATAGATATATATCTGCCTATGTATAAAAATAAAAAAATAGTATAAAAAATGAAAGTCTACTCACTGACAGAAAACAAGGCATAGAACAACAGTCCATGATTCTTGACAGGCAATCTTGGACAAATGGGGTGGAAAAGCTCAGGGGGTGATCGGGGAAGGGGAAGGCACTGTGAGCAGATCGGGAGGACACCGTGCGATGCAGCTGGCTCCTAAAATGACTATAATGAGACTCCTTGGCCAGACACAATCTGTTTTCTCTCCCAGCCCACTCCGGGGTCACGTGGTGCGCAGCGCCCAAGGAAGGGGGGGGGGGGAGCAGTCAATCAGCGCTCGTCTGCCGCCCACCGGGGCCGCCCTATATGAAGGGCTGCTGCGCCTGCTGGAGCTCGCGCGGCCGCATGCTGGAGGAGAGACGGCGCTGTGCTGCGGACTCCGTGCGGCCGGCGCGACGCAGAATGTTAGCGCATGGGCGAAAGCGGATCTAAGCGGACGGCGACACTGCAATTAGCATTGCTAGACATATAAGTAGATAGAATCACATTACATTATTATTTAGCACGCATCTATAGCGAAGATATCTTCCGCAGCGCTGTGCAGAGTATATTGTCTTGTAATTTAAAGTGTACCTTAAAGGGTCTTGTCATTTAAAGTGTACCTTAAAGGAGAGATGCAAGGAGGTTTTTTTTGTTTTTTTTTATTCGTTTTTTTTTTTTTAAAGATCTACTCGCCTTGGGCTTCCTCCAGCCTCCGGTAGCTGATATGTCCCTCGCGGCAGCTTCGCTTTCAGCCAGTGTCTCGAGGTCCCCTCTGTCACAGATGCCAACCGGCAACTACTGCACCTTCGCAAGCGCCGCTTGCAATTGCACTTACGTGGTCTGGACTATTCTGTGCAGGTGCAGAACTAATGCGCCAGCGCAGGACACTCCAGACCACATCAGCACCATCGCGAGTGGTGCTCAGTAAGCGCAGTAGATGCCGACCTGCCGAGGGGACTCTGGGCCCCCGGCCGGGACCGGGAGCTGCGGCGAGGGCAACTGGACGGCTGTAAGAGCTGGAAGAAGCCCCAGGTAAGTAAATGTTTTTTTTTTTTCTCGGACCATCCCTTTAAAGCAGACATGAAGTAAGTTAAAAAAAAAAAAGTTTTACTTACCTGGGGCTTCTGCCGCTCCCTTGCCACAGGTCTGTTTCATTATCGCCGACTTACAAGTCGACGTCCACTACGCTTGCGCAGCCCTGGCCGCACGTGTCCTTTGTTTGCGCTTCTGTCACCGGGAGCGTTCTGTGCAGGTGCAGTATGAGAAAATCTCTACTGCACCTGCAGAGGATGCTCCCAGTGAAGGGAGCGTGAACGAGGACGCAGTGAACGGCAACTGAAGAAAGTGAAATTGAACCGCGGCAGGGGACCAAAGGATCATTTGGTGACGGCGTGGACACAGGTCGGTTGCAGGGGGCTGGCAGAAGCCCCAGGTAAGGAACATTTTTTTTTTTTTACTTCAGTTTACCTTTAAGTGAAAAAAAAAATGCCCACTTACTTACCTAGGGCTTTGTCCAGCCCCCTGAAGTCCACTTGGTCCCTTACCATAATCCTGAACTCCGCGGTTCCACCGCGGTCCCCCACCATAAGCCAGACGACCCAACCAAACCACGTAGCATTCACGGCACTGGCCACAGCCTCTATCATACTCCCAGGGCCAGGAGTGTTCTGAGCAGGGATGAGCAGAAACTACGCCAGTGCGAATTTATGCATCGTAATTCGCATCTACGCATCGTAGGTGAAGTTTCAAAACTACGCTTACGAATTTATGCGAAGCGAAGTACCGCTACGCGTAGCTTACGCCCACAATGCATACTTAACATGTGTATTGCGTAGTGAACTACGAATGTGTTACTCGCGGCTAATTTTCCACGTGCGATTGTATGCTTACAAATTTACGCATTGGAAAGGGGAATGTACGCATAGAAGAGTTCCCGGTGTAAGCATTTACAGAAGAATTAATGCGTAAAATTTTATGCTTACGGGCCTTAAGCATCCGCATACACTACGCTTCGCACTACGCGTAATTGCGTGTTTTAATGTGTAGTCTATGAAGTGCATACGAAGCGAATATTTGATTTCGAAGCCGTAGTTTGGCGAAGCGTAAAACTACGCGTAGTTCCAGCGTAGCAAAGTTGGCTGATTATGACCATCCCTGGTTCTGAGCATGCGCAGTAGCAATTTTTGCTTATTGCGTAAGTGCAGAGCGCTCCCAACTACGACCACACGTGGGAGGAGCCTTCGCATGAGGCAATCGGAGGTGGACGCCGGGGGAACCAAGCGGCATCTTTCTATTTTGGCTGTTAGCAACTGCCATTCAGGAAATGCTTTTAAAAACAAAGGAACCCTCCCCACCTCATTAGGAGTTGGACTAGTCCAAACCTGTCAATTTTTAAAGGACCACTATTGCGAAAAAAGTAAGCAGTTAAAATATGACAGAACACGACAGGTTTTGGACCAGTCCATCTCCTCATGGGGAATTCTCAGGGTTTTCTTTGATTTCAAAAGCATTAACTAAAAGGCAGTTGCTAACTGCCAACATAGTGTGCAAATGAATGGGGAAGCTGGCTGGAGTCTTACTGTTTTGGTAGTTAAACTGACGTTCAGGAAATGCTTCTGAAAAACCCTGTGAACCCCCTCATGAGGAGATAGATTAGTCCAAAATCTGCCAGTTTTGTCAGATTTTAACTAGTGGTGCTTTAAGGTTTCCTTTAACTGTCCCTCAGAGGGGCTCACAATCGAATCCTACGAAAGTTACCATAGATAGTGTTCTGATCGAGAAGGAGATAAATTTTGGGCTTGGGATCCGTCTCTGGCATTCGGTAGGCTGTACCATTTTTTTGACCATTTGTTGCAAATATCGAGCTTCCAACGTCGCATGATGATGATGTCAGATTGTAATTCTCAAAAAGTTATCGCCCAGTTAGTACATGGAAAAGGTAGGAACAAGCACCACTAACAATAGGCTATTCTTTCTTCTTTTTGATTTTCGAAAGGTTATCGCCCATGGTCATCCCAACGCAGGAAGTGCGGCTATAATGATTTTTGTAGCAACCGATAATAGAATAAAACAAACAAAACTCAGTGCAGATAGCGTTCTGGGAACAAACCTTGGGCATCCAGCGCTGCAAGGCAAGAGTGCCGCCAACAGCACAGCAAGGACCTGATTCACAAAGCTTTTCTATTAAATTATCTCAACTCGTTTATTAACTTACAATTTATTTCTCCTTAAATGACTTAACTCATGATTTACCTCTCTTTATCTAACTTAACTCATGGTTTAACTCTCCTTATTTGACATAACTCAGTTCAGCTCTCCTTATTTGACATAACTCATGGTTTAGCTCTCCTTATTTGACATAACTCATGGTTTAGCTCTCCTTATCTGACATAACTCATGGTTTAGCGATCCTTATTTGACATAACTCATGGTTTAGCTCTCCTTATCTGACATAACTCATGGTTTAGCTCTCCTTATCTGACATAACTCATGGTTTAGCTCTCCTTATCTGACATAACTCATGCTTTAGCTCTCCTTATCTGACATAACTCATGGTTTAGCTCTCCTTATTTGACATAACTCATGATTTAGCTCTCCTTATTTGACGTAACTCATGGTTTAGCTCTCCTTATTTGACATAACTCATGGTTCAGCTGTCCTTATTTGGCATAACTCATGGTTTAGCTCTCCTTATTTGGCATAACTCATGGTTTAGCCCTCCATATTTGACATAACTCAAAGTTTAGCTCTCCTTATTTGACATAACTCAGTTCAGCTCTCCTTATTTGACATAACTCATGGTTTAGCTCTCCTTATTTGACATAACTCAGTTCAGCTCTCCTTATTTGACATAACTCATGGTTTAGCTCTCCTTATTTGACATAACTCATGGTTTAGCTCTCCTTATCTGACATAACTCATGGTTTAGCTCTCCTTATCTGACATAACTCATGGTTTAGCTCTCCTTATCTGACATAACTCATGGTTTAGCTCTCCTTATTTGACATAACTCATGGTTTAGCTCTCCTTATCTGACATAACTCATGGTTTAGCTCTCCTTATTTGACATAACTCATGGTTTAGCTCTCCTTATTTGACATAACCCATGGTTTAGCTCTCCTTATTTGACATAAATCATGGTTTAGCTCTCCTTATTTGACATAACTTATGGTTCAGCCCTCCTTATTTGGCATAACTCATGGTTTAGCTCTCCTCATTTGACATAACTCATGGTTTAGCTCTCCTTATTTGGCATAACTCATGGTTCAGCTCTCCTTATTTGAGATAACTCATGGTTTAGCGATCCTTATTTGACATAACTCATGGTTTAGCTCTCCTTATTTGACGTAACTCATGGTTTAGCTCTCCTTATTTGACGTAACTCATGGTTTAGCGCTCCTTATTTGACATAACTCATGGTTTAGCGCTCCTTATTTGCATAACTCATGGTTTAGCTCTCCTTATTTGACATAACTCATGGTTTAGCTCTCCTTATTTGCATAACTCATGGTTTAGCTCTTCTTATTTGCATAACTCATGGATTAGCTCTCCTTATTTGACGTAACTCATGGTTTAGCTCTCCTTATTTGACATAACTCATGGTTTAGCTCTTCTTATTTGCATAACTCATGGTTTAGAACTCCTTATTTGACGTAACTCATGGTTTAGCGCTCCTTATTTGACATAACTCATGGTTTAGCCCTTCTTATTTGACATAACGCATGGTTTAGCTCTCCTTATTTGACGTAACTCATGGTTTAGCTCTCCTTATTTGACGTAACTCATGGTTCGGCTCTCCTTATCTATTTATCTCATTAATTATCTCTTCTTATTTGTTTATCTCCTGCAGTAGCACTCCTTACAGTTGAGATGAAAAATAAGTAACCTTTGTGAATCAACCCCCGATCCACGAGCATGGTTCGGAGGGGTTGGCCCTAGAGCTGCGCAGCCACACTCGCGACTATGCGGACTGCGCAGCCGCGGCCAGCTCCGGCGGCCATATTAGGAGTGGCTGGAGAGCCCGACCCGACCTGTGGAGTCGCGAGCGCACGGGGGGGGCGTTGTCACTAAGGGGACCCGGCGGAACTGCACGGAGGGCGCGGACGGCGCCCTCCGTGCATTTAAAGAACATGCAGGCTCTTTACTTTTTTACCGGTTTTGGCCTCGTAAGTCCTTTAAGATATATAGTAAAATTTCATTATAGTAAATTCTGATATAATAAACATTTGGATATAGTAAACGAACCCTCCAGGTCCCGCTCTATCTCCATTATACGTCTATGGGAGCAACGCCTGGTATAGTAAACCTGGATATGATAAAACTTCTGTTATAGTAAATATTTTTTTAGCTCATATGTGACAGTGACTCTGGATATAGAAAAAAGTGGGCGGTGCATGCGTTAAATGTCAGTGGGCGGTGCATGCATCAGATGTCAGTGGGCGGAGCATGCGGCATATGTCAGTGGGCGGAGCATGCGGCATATGTGAGCTTGAAACCCATGGTGAGCTGCTCTCTTCTGGCTGGCCTGTAAGTCCCGCCCGCGGAGGTATCGGAGCCACTCACAGGAAGCGAGTGGCTTCCTCTATTCACTGACGGCTGCAATTTTTAACCCCCTTGGCGTTCTGATTCTTTCCAGATTTTAGGGTATAAAGTGGTGCAATTTTTTTGCACCCTTTCAGACCCTAAAACCTGGAAAAAATCATGATGCCAGGGAGACCTGCAGCTGTTCCAGCAATCACTCACCTCCCTGACTCCAGCAGTACAGTTTTCCCTCCAGCCTCTGGGTGGCGCTGCAACCCTAAAGTGAGATTGCCAGCTGCCGTCATGACGATAGCCGGTAATTTCACCAGGGGGAAGCAGAGCCTCGGACGAGTGGAAAGAGAATGTCGGCCGACATCGGGAACCCCTGGGAGGTATGTTGAAACGCCTGCTGCGTGCATTGCTGGTTTTCTGCCCCTAGCTTGGGATTACCGCCAAGGAGGTTAATTTAAAGCGGAATATAACCCTGCATTTCAACTTTGCTCTAAAACATTATTTACAGCATATTATATGCAACCAGCATTTTTTTTTTTACTAGACCAGCATTGGAAGGGTTACACAGAGTTTTAAAGTTCCTGGAGATTTCTGCAGACGCATCCGAGGCTGAAATAGATACATTTTGTTTACATAAATGTATCTAAGTGTTGAATGTGACTCACTCTCTCTGACTGAGCTGGAGGACAGCCAAAGTGTGTAACATTCAACACTTAGATACATTTATGTAAACAAAATGTATCTATTTCAGCTTCGGATGCGTCTGCAGAAATCTCCAGGAACTTTAAAACTCTGTGTAACCCTTCCAATGCTGGTCTAGTAAAAAAAAAAATGCTGGTTGCATATAATATACTGTAAATAATGTTTTAGAACAAAGTTGAAATGCAGGGTTATATTCCGCTTTAAGGAGCCCTGGATACTGTGCTAGTGATCGCTCCAACCTTGCTATGACTAAGGTATACTTAACCTTGTAGTCCATCAAATGTGCAAGTGCTTGTATTGTACCTCTAATGGGAGGATAGAATTGGTCCTTTTACAGCAGAGAATGCACCAAGGCATGCTAGGCCATTTCTGGAACAATTTCTGATATAGTAAACCACTTTTCCTGGTTCCTTAGAGTTTATTATAATGAGATTATATTGTATTTTCCTTCCAAAACAATCGTAAATACAGTCAGAAAATTGCAAAGCTCACAGGTAGGAAATAATTGCATCAAAAAAGATCTTTAATTCATTGTGTAGAACATTAGTACAAATAACCCCTCCCCCTATGATGCCCTCCATCAATCAATTCTAAAAAAAAGGCTTGCCAGCTGCCTGCGAATTTACCCAAATTATAAAGACTGAAAGCACTCTCTCGGTATAAAAGCCCTGATTGGCTGGCAAGTAATCCACCTTCTGTTTCCTGGAAACCAAGCCGTCAGCGGTAGTAAAGTAATTAAAACATATAAAAGAAAGAATATAAGTGTACTCTGCCATGCCATACACCAGATCTTTAATAACATTCATTCAGTAGTAAATCCACTTATATTCGGATTCATAGGAAATTCACCCAACAATAATGAGGATAAAATAGAGATACAGGAAAGCTGTTGTGTCTCCAACCGACCAGTTTCGCAATTAGCTTCATCAGGGGTCTGTTTTTCTTACCCAACTGTTTTGGGATATTTTATATTTTTGGGGTGCCTCCTTCCCTTCCAATTTACATTTCGACCCCCTACGAGGGTTTCGTCTAGTTCGGGAAATTGCATTTTTTGAACCTCTTTTGTATCTTGACTTTACCATTTTTTGGAGCGTGACCAAACCTTAACATATGTTTCCTGGAGGGCAAACATATGTAGCCCCCCCTTCAGCCTGCCCTGCTCTGTGCTCTAGTCTCTACCTTACCTGTGCTCTTACCTGTCCTACTCCTGTAGTACTACTTCTGTGTTAGATAGATTTGTACTATTTTGTAGTTAGCAGGCCCAGCTTTACTGCTATACCTGTCCTGTATCTGCTCTCTGTAATCTAGTCACACCTGTTCTATTGTTTAGCTAGATTCTTCTATTATTTAGTTAGTACTGTAGTACTGCAGTCAGTGCTAGTAGTTGTTAGAGTAGTAGTACTACTGTGTTAGCTTTCTACAGAACTGCTGTGCTGTGAGCAGTGCCAGTGTGACAGTTAGTGTGCACTAGTGTCTTCTCCTCTGCTGTCTGACTGGCACTTGGCACGTGCCACATCCGGCATGCTCCTGGCACACGTTACACCTTCTGCTGCTGCTGCATTGCCCTGCTCCTGCTGCCTGTGCAGCTCCCACCGCCAGGGTGCCACAGGCCACTGCTGCTGTGCTGATACCACCTATATTTAACCCAAAACACAATTGCTGCGTAATTTTTTGGAGGTGTCTTGGCTGAAAACTGTCATGTCCCAGTTGTGCGGTTGGACTTTGGACACAATGTGGGCTGCACGACCGCTGTCTGGAACCTAGGCCTGATGTTAATTTACAGCAATTTTTTTTTTTGGGGGGGGGGGGGGGATTTTAAGTCCCCACATCATCAATTAGTGTTCCCCTTTACAAAATAATGATGCTACATGCCTCATATACCCTAAAAACGTTTTTAAAACAATTTAAAGGCCACTTCCGGTTTTTCTATCCGGATATCCGAATTTGCCCGGATAGCCCGGATACTGTGGTCGAATATCCGATTTGCATTCGGATCGGAAAATTTTGAACTCGGATATCCGACCCGGATCGGATATCTGGGTATCCGGATCCGAATCGGATCCGGATTTTAAAAAGGGGTATCCGAGCATCACTATTATCACATAACTTTTTCCCCTGTACACATCACTATGTACTGATCTGAGGCAAGCTCAGAGCCGGGACAAGGTCCTCCAGCACCCAAGGCTGAGACACCAAAGTGCGCCCCTACATCCCTCCCACCCCAGCCGTCACACACTGATTGCTATTAGACTAAGAGGCCCCTCCCCCATCCCTCCCACCCCAGCCATCACACACTGATTGCTATTACACTAAGAGGCTTCTCCCCATCCCTCCCAGCCGTCACACACTGATTGCTATTAGACTAAGAGGCCCCTCCCCATCCCTCCCACCCCAGCCATCACACACTGATTGCTATTAGACTAAGAGGCCCCTCCCCCATCCCTCCCACCCCAGCCATCACACACTGATTGCTATTACACTAAGAGGCTTCTCCCCATCCCTCCCAGCCGTCACACACTGATTGCTATTACACTAAGAGGCCCCTCCATCCCTCCCACCCCAGCTGTCACACACTGATTGCTATTAGACTAAGAGGCCCCTCCCCATCCCTCCCACCCCAGCCATCACACACTGATTGCTATTACACTAAGAGGCCCCTCCCTCCATCCCTCCCACCCCAGCCGTCACACCCTGATTGCTATTACACTAAGAGGCCCCTCCCTCCATCCCTCCCACCCCAGGCGTCACACACTGATTGCTATTAGACTAAGAGGCCCCTCCCCCATCCCTCCCACCCCAGCCATCACACACTGATTGCTATTACACTAAGAGGCTTCTCCCCATCCCTCCCAGCCGTCACACACTGATTGCTATTACACTAAGAGGCCCCTCCATCCCTCCCACCCCAGCCGTCACACACTGATTGCTATTACACTAAGAGGCCCCTCCATCCCTCCCACCCCAGCTGTCACACACTGATTGCTATTAGACTAAGAGGCCCCTCCATCCCTCCCACCCCAGCCGTCACACACTGATTGCTATTAGACTAAGAGGGCCACAGGGCCCACAACCTCCCCAACACCTTAATATCTAGTTATCTGGCTTGCAGTCACTGCTATGTATCCCCTTTTCTTATTTCTTTCTACTTCAAACACAATTAGGAATGACAGCTGAATGAATTGTGCGCCCCCTCCTACACTGCGCCCTGAGGCTGGAGCCTCTCCAGCCTTTGCCTCGGCCCAGCCCCAGGCAAGCTTATGTGCTTTGGGGACTCCTGAGGGGGAAAAGCGATTTACAAATGTTTCATTGTTGTTGTTTATACCAGTTATGCCGCCTGGAGAGCTGAGTGTTGACCAACTAACAGGGCAATGATATAAACACTATAGAAGCACAAATAATGGATGATTGATGCTGCTAGAGGCGGGCTGGCTCCAAACTCAAACGTGGTAGATAAATCAATGTCAAATACCTCAGCGCATTGACCCAACTAACAGGGCAACTATATTATCACGGGACACCAATCATATCTGTTAAACGTGTCGTGTGTCCCGAGCACAGTCGTTGTCTGATCTATACAGAGTACACCCCGAGCAGAGTCGTTGTCTGATCTATACAGAGTACATCCCGAGCAGAGCCGTTGTCTGATCTACACAGAGTACATCCCGAGCAGAGTCGTTGTCTGATCTATACAGAGTCCTGTCCCGAGCAGAGTCGTTGTCTGATCTATACAGAGTACATCCCGAGCAGAGCCGTTGTCTGATCTACACAGACTACATCCCGAGCACAGCCGTTGTCTGATCTATACAGAGTCCTGTCCCGAGCAGAGTCGTTGTCTGATCTATACAGAGTACACCCCGAGCAGAGCCGTTGTCTGATCTATACAGAGTACATCCCGAGCAGAGCCGTTGTCTGATCTACACAGACTACATCTCGAGCAGAGCCGTTGTCTGATCTATACAGAGTACACCCCGAGCAGAGCCGTTGTCTGATCTATACAGAGTACACCCCGAGCAGAGCCGTTGTCTGATCTATACAGAGTACACCCCGAGCACAGCCGTTGTCTGATCTATACAGAGTACACCCCGAGCAGAGTCGTTGTCTGATCTATACAGAGTACATCCCGAGTAGAGCCGTTGTCTGATCTATACAGAGTACACCCCGAGCAGAGCCGTTGTCTGATCTATACAGAGTACATCTCGAGCAGAGCCATTATCTGATCTATACAGAGTACACCCCGAGCAGAGCCGTTGTCCGATCTATACAGAGTACATCCCGAGCAGAGCCGTTGTCTGATCTACACAGAGTCCTGTCCCGAGCAGAGTCGTTGTCTGATCTATACAGAGTACATCCCGAGCAGAGTCGTTGTCTGATCTATACAGAGTACATCCCGAGCAGAGCCGTTGTTTGATCTATACAGAGTACATCCTGAGCGGAGCTGTTGTCTGATTTTTTACAGAGTACACCCCGAGCACAGCCGTTATCTGATCTATACAGAGTACACCCCGAGCAGAGCCGTTGTCTGATCTATACAGAGTACACCCCGAGCAGAGCCGTTGTCTGATCTATACAGAGTACACCCCGAGCAGAGCCGTTGTCTGATCTATACAGAGTACATCCCGAGCAGAGCCATTGTCTGATCTATACAGAGTACACCCCGAGCAGAGCCGTTGTCTGATCTATACAGAGTACATCCCGAGCAGAGCCGTTGTCTGATCTATACAGAGTACACCCCGAGCAGAGCCGTTGTCTGATCTATACAGAGTACATCCTGAGTAGAGCCGTTGTCTGATCTACACAGAGTCCTGTCCCGAGCAGAGTCGTTGTCTGATCTATACAGAGTACATCCCGAGCAGAGCCGTTGTCTGATCTACACAGAGTACATCCCGAGCAGAGTCGTTGTCTGATCTATACAGAGTCCTGTCCCGAGCAGAGTCGTTGTCTGCTCTATACAGAGTACATCCCGAGCAGAGCCGTTGTCTGATCTACACAGAGTCCCGTCCCGAGCAGAGTCGTTGTCTGATCTATACAGAGTACATCCCGAGCAGAGCCGTTGTCTGATCTACACAGACTACATCCCGAGCACAGCCGTTGTCTGATCTATACAGAGTCCTGTCCCGAGCAGAGTCGTTGTCTGATCTATACAGAGTACACCCCGAGCAGAGCCGTTGTCTGATCTATACAGAGTACATCCCGAGCAGAGCCGTTGTCTGATCTACACAGACTACATCTCGAGCAGAGCCGTTGTCTGATCTATACAGAGTACACCCCGAGCAGAGCCGTTGTCTGATCTATACAGAGTACACCCCGAGCAGAGCCGTTGTCTGATCTATACAGAGTACACCCCGAGCACAGCCGTTGTCTGATCTATACAGAGTACACCCCGAGCAGAGTCGTTGTCTGATCTATACAGAGTACATCCCGAGTAGAGCCGTTGTCTGATCTATACAGAGTACACCCCGAGCAGAGCCGTTGTCTGATCTATACAGAGTACATCTCGAGCAGAGCCATTATCTGATCTATACAGAGTACACCCCGAGCAGAGCCGTTGTCCGATCTATACAGAGTACATCCCGAGCAGAGCCGTTGTCTGATCTACACAGAGTCCTGTCCCGAGCAGAGTCGTTGTCTGATCTATACAGAGTACATCCCGAGCAGAGTCGTTGTCTGATCTATACAGAGTACATCCCGAGCAGAGCCGTTGTTTGATCTATACAGAGTACATCCTGAGCGGAGCTGTTGTCTGATTTTTTACAGAGTACACCCCGAGCACAGCCGTTATCTGATCTATACAGAGTACACCCCGAGCAGAGCCGTTGTCTGATCTATACAGAGTACACCCCGAGCAGAGCCGTTGTCTGATCTATACAGAGTACACCCCGAGCAGAGCCGTTGTCTGATCTATACAGAGTACATCCCGAGCAGAGCCATTGTCTGATCTATACAGAGTACACCCCGAGCAGAGCCGTTGTCTGATCTATACAGAGTACATCCCGAGCAGAGCCGTTGTCTGATCTATACAGAGTACACCCCGAGCAGAGCCGTTGTCTGATCTATACAGAGTACATCCTGAGTAGAGCCGTTGTCTGATCTACACAGAGTCCTGTCCCGAGCAGAGTCGTTGTCTGATCTATACAGAGTACATCCCGAGCAGAGCCGTTATCTGATCTATACAGAGTACATCCCGAGCAGAGCCGTTGTCTGATCTACACAGAGTCCTGTCCCGAGCAGAGTCGTTGTCTGATCTATACAGAGTACATCCCGAGCAGAGTCGTTGTCTGATCTATACAGAGTACATCCCGAGCAGAGCCGTTGTTTGATCTATACAGAGTACATCCTGAGCACAGCCGTTATCTGATCTATACAGAGTACACCCCGAGCAGAGCCGTTGTCTGATCTATACAGAGTACACCCCGAGCAGAGCCGTTGTCCGATCTATACAGAGTACATCCCGAGCAGAGCCGTTGTCTGATCTACACAGAGTCCTGTCCCGAGCAGAGTCGTTGTCTGATCTATACAGAGTACATCCCGAGCAGAGTCGTTGTCTGATCTATACAGAGTACATCCCGAGCAGAGCCGTTGTTTGATCTATACAGAGTACATCCTGAGCGGAGCTGTTGTCTGATCTATACAGAGTACACCCCGAGCACAGCCGTTATCTGATCTATACAGAGTACACCCCGAGCAGAGCCGTTGTCTGATCTATACAGAGTACACCCCGAGCAGAGCCGTTGTCTGATCTATACAGAGTACACCCCGAGCAGAGCCGTTGTCTGATCTATACAGAGTACATCCCGAGCAGAGCCGTTGTCTGATCTATACAGAGTACACCCCGAGCAGAGCCGTTGTCTGATCTATACAGAGTACATCCCGAGCAGAGCCGTTATCTGATCTATGCAGAGTACACCCCGAGCAGAGCCGTTGTCTGATCTATACAGAGTACATCCCGAGTAGAGCCGTTGTCTGATCTACACAGAGTCCTGTCCCGAGCAGAGTCGTTGTCTGATCTATACAGAGTACATCCCGAGCAGAGCCGTTATCTGATCTATACAGAGTACATCCCGAGCAGAGCCGTTGTTTGATCTATACAGAGTACATCCTGAGTGGAGCTGTTGTCTGATCTATACAGAGTACACCCCGAGCACAGCCGTTATCTGATCTATACAGAGTACACCCCGAGCAGAGCCGTTGTCTGATCTATATAGAGTACATCCCGAGCAGAGCCGTTGTCTGATCTATACAGAGTACATCCCGAGCAGAGCCGTTATCTGATCTATACAGACTACATCCCGAGGACAGCCGTTGTCTGATCTATACAGAGTCCCGTCTCGAGCAGAGTTGTTGTCTGATCTATACAGAGTACATCCCGAGCAGAGCCGTTATCTGATCTATACAGAGTACATCCCGAGCAGAGCCGTTATCTGATCTATACAGAGTACATCCCGAGCAGAGCCGTTATCTGATCTATACAGAGTATATCCCGAGCAGAGCCGTTATCTGATCTATACAGAGTACATCCCGAGCAGAGCCGTTATCTGATCTATACAGAGTACATCCCAAGCACAGCCATTATCTGATCTACACAGAGTACACCCCGAGCAGAGCCGTTGTCTGATCTATACAGTGTACATCCCGAGCAGAGCTGTTGTCTGAACTATACAGGGTAAATCCAGGACAGAGTCGTTGTCTGATCTATACAGAGTCCCGAGCAGAGCTGTTGTCTGATCTATACAGAGTACACCCCGAGCAGAGCCGTTGTCTGATCTATACAGAGTACATCCCGAGTAGAGCCGTTGTCTGATCTATACAGAGTACACCCCGAGCAGAGCCGTTGTCTGATCTATACAGAGTACACCCCGAGCAGAGTCGTTGTCTGATCTATACAGAGTACATCCCGAGCAGAGTCGTTGTCTGATCTATACAGAGTACATCCCGAGCAGAGCCGTTGTTTGATCTATACAGAGTACATCCTGAGCGGAGCTGTTGTCTGATCTATACAGAGTACACCCCGAGCACAGCCGTTATCTGATCTATACAGAGTACACACCGAGCAGAGCCGTTGTCTGATCTATATAGAGTACATCCCGAGCAGAGCCGTTGTCTGATCTATACAGAGTACATCCCGAGCAGAGCCGTTATCTGATCTATACAGACTACATCCCGAGGACAGCCGTTGTCTGATCTATACAGAGTCCCGTCTCGAGCAGAGTTGTTGTCTGATCTATACAGAGTACATCCCGAGCAGAGCCGTTATCTGATCTATACAGAGTACATCCCGAGCAGAGCCGTTATCTGATCTATACAGAGTACATCCCGAGCAGAGCCGTTATCTGATCTATACAGAGTATATCCCGAGCAGAGCCATTATCTGATCTATACAGAGTACATCCCGAGCAGAGCCGTTATCTGATCTATACAGAGTACATCCCAAGCACAGCCATTATCTGATCTACACAGAGTACACCCCGAGCAGAGTCGTTGTCTGATCTATACAGAGTCCCGAGCAGAGCCGTTGTCTGATCTATACGGAGTACACCCCGAGCAGAGCCGTTGTCTGATCTATACAGAGTACATCCCGAGTAGAGCCATTCTCTGATCTATACAGAGTACATCCCGAGCAGAGCTGTTGTCTGAACTATACAGAGTACATCCAGGATAGAGTCGTTGTCTGATCTATACAGAGTACATCCAGGATAGAGCCATTGTCTGATCTATACAGAGTCCGGGCTGTTGACAAGGCTTTGATGTTGAAGGGCAGCAGGACAATTGGTGGACAGGCCAGCATTGCTGGAAGTAGAGTGGACAGGGTGACCGAGGGTCATTCTGCAGTAATAAACCATTTGTAGCATCCCTGGCCTCATCCTGTAAGCTGACCTGTCACATTAGAATGTACACTTCACTTGTCACCTCTCCAGTGTCCCTCTTGTCCCCTGTCACCTACGCTCTAAGGGTTACTGGCTCCGGACTCCCACGTCCCTACCTCCTGTGTGTCACAAGTTCACATGGAAACACTAATGCGTGGCTCTCCGCTAAAATAATCCCAGCTTAGTCCCATCCCCTGCCGCCTGCTAACAGCCCCTCTTTCAGTTTATCATTTCCCTAAGTACCTTTAATGTTAATGTGGAGTTAGAGGTCATGTGACCTTTCGCTTGACCGCTGGTTCAGTGGACAAGGCTTTGCCTGATGAGCTACGGCCTAAAAATCATCATCGTGTGTTTCTACAGAGCTGACAATCAAGTTGTGGCTGGATAAGTCATCTCGCTAGATGTGCCTCAAAAGAGCTGACAATCTAATGTCGTAGGACAGTCATAGTCTTCAGCTAGCCATTCACTTTACAATTTCACTTTTTGATCTTAAAGAGAACCTGAACCGAGAAAAATTATTTTAAATAAACACATGATGTACCCGCAAATGAATATTACATACTTACCTCGCTGTCAGTTCCTCTCAGAAGCTCCCCATTTTCTTCCAACAATGTTTCCTTCCTGTTTTGACAAGATTTTGTCAGAACTGAAATATATCAGTTACCAGTTATATATCAGTTGCTGTCAGTTATAACTGAAAGGTCAACTGATGTGTAAGGTAATGTCCATGTTTCCTTATGGCTAAAGTGGGTGATATGACAGAAAGAGATAGATGAGTAAACTACACAGGAGGTAAGTATGACGTGTGTATGCTTATTCTGAATTTGCATTTTTAGTTCATGTTTGCTTTAAAAAGGAACTATAGTGAATATAATGTAATTACGGTAATAAAGTTGCTTTATTTGGTACAATATTAATTTAGAAATTATTTACTCACAGTTTGCCCATTTACATTGTGGTGGTGACATCTTTAGTCCTGCCAGGTGGTCTCTGTGCATAGAACGCTAGGCAAACGAACATTGCACAAAGGGAGATATTGCTGGCTTGGCAGTTGGAAACAGCGTTATTTCCCAGAATGCAACAAGGTTCACAGACAGGAAACTGTTAGGGCCATGGTCCTGACATCACACTGTGGGAGGGGTTTTACCACAATATCAGCCACACAGATGTCCCTGGTGATCTGTTTGAGAAAAAGTAAAGATTTTTAGTGTGAAAGGGAGTATCTGCTACTGATTAGGATAAAAATTACAAATTCTCAAAAAGGATGGTTATTACGCTTCAGCCTGGCCACACAGCAAGAAATGCTGTCCAGATACTCTGAATGAAGATACACTTAAAGGAAACCTGAGATGGGGCAGAAGAAAAAAAAATGATACATACCCGGGGCTTCCTCCAGCCCCCTCCAGGCTGATCGCTCGCTCGCTGTCCTCCTGCCGCCGCTTCAATCTTCCGCAATTGGCCCCGGAAAGTCCTCCGGGCTGGGGGGTGCACAGTATGCTCCCAGCCACGGAAGCGCAATGGGTAGTGCGTGTAGGCAGACTGCGCCTGCGCTGACTGGCCCCAACTGGAGGACTTTGCGGGTCAATTGCGTATGGTCCATGGATGACGAGGGAGCGATCAGCCTGGAGAGGGCTGGAGGAAGCCCCAGGTATGTATCATTTTTTTCTCCCGCCCCGTATCAGGTTTCCTTTAAAGGCCAACTAAAGTGAGAGGGATATGAAGGCTGCCATATTTATTTCCTTTTAAGCAATACCAGTTGCCTAGCAGTCCTGCTGAGCCTCTAATACATTTAGCCATAGCCCCTGAACAAGCATGCACCAGATAAGATGTTTCTGACATTATTGTCAGATCTGACAAAACTAGCTGCATGCTTGTTTCTGGTGTTATTCAGGTACCTTTAAAAAAAATCCAGCCCAGGTTTGGCAGGATCACTTATGTTTCCCAGCACAACCGCCACCCCATAATAACTGCGACAAACTCAATATGGTAAACACTCAGGACACAAACAGATTCCAAAATATTTTTCATATCATTTATTAAAGGACAACTGTAACGAGAGGGGTATGGGAGCTGCCATATTATTTCCTTTTCAGCAATACCAGTTGCCCGGCTGCCCTGCTGATCCTCTGCCTCTTATAATTTGAGCCATAGACCCTGAACAAGCATGCAGCAGATCAGGTGTTTCTGACATTATTGTCAAACCTGTTTATGGTCTGATTCACACACCACTACAGCCAAATAGACTGGACTGCCAGGCAACTAGTATTGTTTAAAAGGAAATAAATATGTCAGCCTCCAGCTGTCCTCAGTGCAGGGACAGCTGGAAGTCACAGCCATGAGAGTCGTCCCGTCGTGTTAGCAGTGAGTGTGGTGGTTTGGTGTGTGCGCGCCGCGCGGCAGTGACACAGCGGAGGGATCTGCAGCGAGTGACGCCGCCTCTGCATGGTGCGAGAAGGAACTAGACCAAGCAAAACAACCCAGTGGGACATTTCGTCATCTCTCTTTACAAAGAGCAATAACCATCATCTGGATTTGTGTGGAGTCACCAAGGTAACCTAATGTAGCAAAACACACAGAAGACGAGAGGAGAAGGGCGGAGAGAATGAGGAAAATAACATGGGCCTCAAACACTTGTACAGCAAAACATCGACAACTGCCACTCGACCCTTCCACCGGCACTTCACACCTTCCACTGGCAGGAAGCCTCCTGGCACATGCCGGGGAGAAGGCACAGGCGCCAGCAGGCGTTGACAAGGGCACAGTGCTGGCTACGGAGACTTATACAAGTGGCCACAAAATTAGAGACACCCTCTAATAACGAGACGCTCCACCCTAAGCTCTGATCACAGCCGATATTCTTCTTGGCATGGACTCAACAAGATGTTAATACCGTTGCTGAGGAATGTTGGCCCATGCTGACATAATGGCAGCTCTAAGTTGTGACAGATTGGATGGTGGCGTTTCCAAGCTTTGTCGGCCCACAAATGCTCAATAGGATTGAGGTCAGGGGACTGAGCTGGCCATGGAAGCAGGTTGAATTCTGAATAATGTTCCTCAAACCAGTTTGAAACCTATCGAGCACCATGGCAAGGGCCCACAGCAGGCGTCTTTTCCTATTTTTCTGTGATACCAAAGGCACTCTTGACGGTCTCCTGCTGCTAAAGCCCATCCTTTGCAAAGTCCATCTTGTTGTGTGTTGGGATATGCTTTGTGATACACCTGCATTGAATTCAGCTGTTATTTGTCATGTTGTTGCTGTTCTGTTGCTGCGGACTATGCGCGCTACTCGCCTTTCACCTCTCTCAATTTACCAGCCTTTTTTCACCAGAATAGTCCTTATTGCTTGAATTTTTTTACTTGACTGCCATTCTCTAAACACCCGAGACACTGCTGGGTGAGAAAACCCTAAAATAATCATCGTTTCAGAGATGCACCAACGACCATCCCTCGTTCACAGTCTCTTAAATCTTTCGTCTTACCCATTTTGACATTAACTTCCATAATAACTACGGTGTCCGAAGGTGAACGTTCCTTATTTAAGCAACTCTGCATTGTTATGTCACTGTATGACACTGCTGGACTAGTTTACTTTCAAATAAGGTGTGTCTCTAATTTTTTGGGCCAGTCAGTGTAGTTCCAGCTGTAAGGCTACCGTTTGCTCCAGGTATCCAGATATAGGGTGATTATTATTATTGTGTATTCATACATCACTAGGGATAGCCAGAAATATCGATTTCCGATTCCGATATACTTCTGCTTTTTCGATAAGTGCCTTTTCCGCATACCGATTTCTGTTTTCCACAAAATGTAATCTTTATTTGTTAATTTGTCAATTAAGATTGTAAGCTCGCAAATCATTATACATTTTATTCATCATGTTACTTTTATCACTGTCATTAACACTTCTGTATTTTGTATCATTTTTTGTATTTTGTCACCAATTATGTATCTTGTATATTAGTGTACACCATTGTCTGTATTATGTACCCCATGTTTGTTTCTTACTTTGTACAGCGCCACGGAATATGTTGGCGCTTTATAAATCAATAATAATAATAATAATAAAGATAGTTAATTGTAAAAAAAATAAATAAAAAATTGCAGAGTCCACTCTTTTTGGTCGATGTACGTTATTATGTGGATATTCTCTGATTGGCCTAATACTTCTGAGTTTACTAAAATTTGGACATGCTCACATAGCGTGGAAAGTTCTAGGCATGCGCTGCGCAGTGACCATCTTAGTAAACTGCGTATGTGCAAAATGCTCCTGGGCATGGGGGCGATCGGGGACGATTGGGGGGGCACACAGAGCTGGGACATGCGCAGTTGAGCACTACTAGGGAGTTCCCGGAGAAGACTGCAGAAGAACAGAGCGGCCTGGGAGGAAAGTGAAGGAGCCCATGGCCTACAGGGGGCAGGAGGAGGAGGCCCCAGGCAAGTATAAATACTCATTGTGCTATCATCTCAGGTACACTTTCATCAGAAAACTATAACAGTTCAACGAGCGCAATGCTGGTACTGACCCTGGGGAACGGCTGTAGCTGTTTTTAAGGACAGTCAAAGTAAGAAATTTAGAATGTTTGCAAAAAGTCCATGTCATATATGGGTCTGAACTGGGGCTATTTTTAATCATCAAAAGTGGATAAAACAAAAAAAAATGTCATGTAACAAAACTGGCGGTTAAGCAACAATACAGCCTGACCCCAGAATGTAAAAAACGCACTCCGCAAAAAAATCAAATAAAAAACAAAAACATCTTTAAAACAAGAAGATGGAGAATGGTAATTTTTCCCTCATTTAGCAAAACATGAGTTTACTAGATGGAAGAATTCAAACCAGACACATCGTGATCAACAAACATGGAACAAGAGAGGGCTCAATGTGTGTGCGAAACGTGATTTATAGGCAGCTGGGAGAGCTGAGATCTCACACCGCATGCCTTGCAGCAAACATCAAAATCACACGTGTGACACATACACACATAACGCACGTGTGACACATACACACATAACGCACGTGTGACACATATACACATAGAACACATGTGACACATACACACATAATGCACGTGTGACACATACACACATAATGCACGTGTGACACATACACACATAACGCACATGTGACACATACACACATAACGCACATGTGACACATACACACATAAAACACATGTGACACATACACACATAATGCACGTGTGACACATACACACATAATGCACGTGTGACACATACACACATAACGCACATGTGACACATACACACATAACGCACGTGTGACACATACACATAAAACACATGTGTGACACATATACATATAACGCACCTGTGACACATACACACATAACGCACATGTGACACATACACACATAAAACACATGTGACACATACACACATAATGCACATGTGACACATACACACAAAAATGCACATGTGACACATACACACATAATGCACGTGTGACACATACACACATAGTGCACATGTGACACATACACACATAACCCATGTGTGTGCCTGGGCCTTCATTTCCATTCAAGAAATCCGGCCCTGATACCCATGTGACACACACACAGACACACACGCAGACACACACACACACAGACACATATATACACACACAGACAGACACACACACACACACACACAGACAGACACACACACAGACACACACACACACAGACAGACACACACACACACAGACAGACACACACACACCACACACACACACACACATCACACACCACACACACACATACACACACACACACTATACACACACACACACACTATACACACACACACACACACACACACACTATATACACACACACACACACACTATACACACACACACGCACAGACAAACACACACACACACACACACCACACACACACAGACACATACATACACACACAGACAGACACACACACACACACACACAGACACATACATACACACACAGACAGACACACACACACACACACACACAGACACACACACACACACACAGCAGTATACAGGCAGTCCCCTACTTACAAACAACTCCAGTTAAAGAGATACATACAAAATTGTCTCCATGTATAAATTATATAATACTCTTTTTTTTTTTTCGTTACATGTTACAGTATTATGTGCTTGCATTGCAGTTTTACCACTGCTATGTGCATCAACCCCATAGAGAGGCGCGATACGGACACGCACGCAGACACAACGCATACGTGACATGCCCACTGTAGACACAGACACTACAAACACAAGCGTGAGCACACACACAATACATACACACAAACACACTTAGAACCACCACACATTATACGTTTCCTGTTAGTAATTAAAGACATTTCATAGAGCAGACAGACGTTTCAAAATCCGACCGCTCGAGTAAAAAAAACAGATCACAAGTCAGAAACGCAACACTCACTAATGTGGTCAAAGCTAGCCCATAAAAGAGCCCTGCCGTGAGCTGGAATCAGGTCCCCCAGTGACTCATCTCACTGTCACCAGCACCTTCTACGTATTTACAGAGTGGCTCAGGGAAACATGTCACAAACCTGCTCAATGGAAATACACAGAAAGAAATATGTCATCAGTAATGGTCTGCAGCTTCGGAGTGCTGAAATTCAAGATAAAGTGTAGAGATATCTACTCCTGAAATGCTCTGTGGGTTAAAGAGGAACTTCAGCCTAAACAAACATACTGTCATTAAGTTACATTAGTAATGTTAATTAAAATAGATAGGTAATATAACCTGTTACCCACCCTGTTTTAAAAGAACAGACAAAGGTTTGTGATTTCATGGGGGCAGCCATCTTTTTGGTTGAAAGGAGGTGACAGGGAGCATGAGACACAGTTCCAACCGTCCTGTGTCCTGATCATTCCTCCCAGCTGCTAGGCAACGAGCACAACATCAGAAATCCCATCATGCTTTGCAAAGCATCAGGGCAAAAATGCCCGGGCAGTTTTATTTGATGGGGCGGAGCTTAGCTTCTGTGCAGCTAAAAATTAGGCTTGGGTATGTAAAATGAAGTTCTGATGCCGTGAACCTGTTAAACAAACACCAAGCCTTTTCAGCGCTGATGAGTAGATTTTTAGACTGGAGGTTCACTTTAAGGATGGCCCACATGACGTTAATGGAACCTTAATGTACGGATGGGTCTCGACTAGGATGTAACCCATGCCAGAAATCAGTGGTGTAGCGAGAGATCATGGGACCCCATTGCAAGACTTTCATGGGCCCTCAGATATAGGCACTCTTAAAGCGGATCCGAGATGAAAAACGAACTACAAGTAACTTGTCTATATATCTTATCGAAAGTTTAGATATTTTACACAGCAAATCTAGCTGCAAACAGTTTTAACCTCCTTGCCGGTCTAAAAAATCCGGCAAGGAGGCAGCGCCGCACATTTTTTAAATTTTTTTTTTAAAAAAATCATGTAGCGAGCCAAGGGCTCGCTACATGATAGCCGCTAAGCGGCGGCATCCCCCCACCCACTCCGATCGCCTTCGGCGATCAGAGTATGCAGGGAATCCCGTTGAGAACGGGATTTCCTGCAGGGCTTCCCCGGTCGCCATGGCGACGGGGCGGGATGACGTCACCGACGTCATGGACGTCGGGACGTCATAGGGAATCCCGATCCGCCCCTCAACGCTGCCTGGCACTGATTGGCCAGGGAGCGCAGGGCTCTGGGGCGGGGGGGAGCGACTCGGCGCGGCGGATTGCGGCGGATCGGCGGCGAGCGGCGGCGATCGAAAGTTACAAGCAGCTAGCAAAGTGCTAGCTGCTTGTAACAAAAAAAAAATTATGCAAATCGGCCCAGCGGGGCCTGAGATATCCTCCTGCGCAGGTTACCCCGAGCTGAGCTCGGGATAACCGGCAAGGAGGTTAATAGAATATGATTATTTCTTCCTGTGATACAATGACAGCAGCCATTTTGTTTGTAAACATTACACAGAGGCAGGCTTATCTGCATCTTGAGCAAAAAAACCTAATCCCCCCTCCTCCTCCCTCCTCCCCTCTGCCTCTGGAATCTCTGGCTAGTAATACCCCCCCCCCCTCCTCCTGCCCAGACTGAGCTCCCATGAGCCCTTGCTACTGTCTGAAAGTGCCAAGGCTCTCTGAAAACCTGTGGGCGTGGCTTGTTTAGTTTATAGGGAATTAGAGTATTAAAACAAAAACAAAAAATTATTTGACTTGAGGAATGCCCTATAAACAATAGGAAAGGAACACAATTATGCAATGAGTAAAAGTTCACCTCAGATGCACTTTAAGCAATGCCACCTGCCCCTATTATATGGATATGAGTTAATTGGGTAATTTACATTCTCATGTAATTAACACTGCATATAGTTCATGGGTACTGAGACAAAGTCAGACGGTGAAGAAACACAAGAAAGTTAATGGTGAATACATTGAGCACCACTTGGGCCCCCCTATGCTCCAGGGCCCTGTAGCAGCTGTTATGACTGCCATGGCTATTGCTACGCCCCTGCCAAAAATGGTTTAAGATGAAATGGGGCCCTAGGCAAGATACCATTTTTTGTCATTTTTTGCCAACCCCCCTTTCCCCCCCAGACACATACACATCTGTTTTTTAATACGTTTTTGTGGGGGTTTGCATCAACCAGGCCCCTAGGCTCTGTCCCTATGCCCTAGGCAACTGCCTAGGTCTGCCTTGTGGAGCATCCGGCTCTGACCCATGCTATAGATGGCGAGAGCAGATGAGCTGTCCATGGCACAATGTTCCTCTTCCGTCAGGAGATTGAGGAGATCTGCAGCTGGTGTAAGGACAATAAGCTGGTCCTCGATTCAGCAAAAACAGTTGAACTGACTACCGACTTCAGAAAACAAAGAAACCCTGAGCTCCTGCCAGCTCCTATTGAGGGTTCCGAGTCGCCAGCACCCGACTCCAAGGTACCACTATCTCCAGTGACCTCAGGTGGGAAGAGAACACCTCCAAACACAGAAAGAGGCCCAGCAATGGCTGTTCTTCCAACACCACCTGGAAAAGTTTGGAATGTCTCACACCCTTCTGACCCGCTTATACTCCACCACCATCGATTTGATTCTTTGCTCCTCTATCATCATATAGTACATGGGCACCTCAGTGAGTGACAACAAGCACAAGATACAGAGTGTTATCAAAGCCACAGAGAAGATTATCTGTACCCCCCTCCCATCTCTGGACCCCCTCTACTCCTACAGATGGAGATCCAGGGCCGTCAGGATCCCAAATGATCCCTCCCACCCTGGTAACCTCTACCTCAATCTACTACTATTGCGGCTTTAGGACTATACACCACCAGGACCTCCAGTCTCAGGAAATTTTTTTCTCACCCAAGTTGTCCTGGCCCTCAACTCAGAGCTCGCCCCAACAAAATAGTAATCCCCAATGTGTGATGTGTGTTCGCCCTAATGTATAACGTGCCCATATCATTATGTACCCACCTATTTTCATTCCTGAGGGTGTGGGCCATAAACCATTCCTTGTAGGATATCCTGTACTTGGTGAATAAATCATGTTGTGTCCACTGCATCTGGCATGCCATAGATAGCAAGTGCCCTATGACATGTCTGACTTTCATCCACTGTCCGGATAACTCAGGCAGGTCGGGACCTTGCATTCCATCGCTGCAACGGGCACTGGAAAGAACGGACTTGTTGGCACATGTCTGAACATGCTTATCCAACAATTCTTCAAGATTCGGGACCCACCACAGAAATTAATACTACTGCACCTTTTGAACTGGAACACCTTGGCCAACGCTGCTAGATGTCAGCAATCCTCAGCACAGGTTTCCTTCATGAAGAACCGGGTCATCAGTGCTGAACCTTCTCCTCAATCTGCCCCCTTTTCCCTCCCCCCATGTCTCCTTAGAGATGATAGATGATTGCCAAGTGCAACTGTTGGCTCCGTAGTATGGTAGCCTCGGATCTTGACTTTTGGACATTATTCCCTCCCCCCCCCATCCTTACAGAACCTGTATAAGCCAAAAACAATTCCGGGTACAAACCCACGTTTGTACTTGGAGAAATAAATGATTCTGATGTCTGCTGGTCCGTTGGATGGATTGGAAGGGAAAAGTTGCATTGAATTGTAGCGAGTGTGATGGGACACATACAGTAAAGCATACAGTACATACAAAAATAGGCTACCCTGCGACTGTAAACATGCACATTGTCAAGTACCGCACGACATGCCGCAAGTTATTTCAATGGATTCCTGTCCTCCTTCCACAAATTTTTAATTAAACAGTTTTGTAAATTAACTACAACCCACCCCACTTTGCCAGCACCTAGAGCACCCCCCCCCCTACACACACACACACACACACGCAGTATTGCCAACATCTGCTCTCACCACGGCTCACTGCCGCTGAGCTACTGGGGAAGCCCAGCATAAGGATCTTTGTATTTTCTGCCGAGGTTTCCCATTGGTTATCACACTATCTGATAGGATCCCTCCATTTATGATCGTAATTTTAAAATGAATAAAATTTGAATACATTTCCTCAAAAACAACAAGGTCTTTTTAATCCCCCCCCCCTCCCCCCCTGTTCACACTATTTTCCTTAAAGCAAACTTGAACTGAAAATTAAACTAACCACCCCCCTGGTGGTGCCTAACCCTAACCACCCCCCTAGTGGTGCCTAACCCTTACCACCACCATTGGTGCTGCCTAAAACTAACCACCGCCCGGGTGGTGCCTAACCATAACCACTCCCCTTGGTGTTGCCTAACCACTCCCTCTGCAGAAACACCCTTTTCCATATAGAAATTAAAATATCTTTGATAACGTAAAATCTGTACCTACAAACAAAATAATTTGATAAAAAGTATAACGTGGCAAGCTTCTAAAATGATAACCTACTTCAAAAACTTTAATGTTCTAATGTTGTTAATGATATTTATCGTGGCACCCTTTTTTCTGCTTTTTTCGTCGTATTAACGATAATTGCATTACAGTCTATGGCGGCGCCATTTTTGTCCACCCTTTTTTCCTGCTACCTCCATAACAGTTTCCTGGTCAGCACACTGTTAAACTGTGATATCTCCCACTTGAGCCACAGGGAAACATGGACATTATCTTGCTCATCCGTTGTCCTTTCAGTTGTAACTGACAGAAACTGATATATAACTGACAGCAACTGACATATTTCAATTCTGACAAAATCTTGTCAGAACTAGAAGGAATTGTTGTTCGAAGAAAATGGTGAGCTTCTGAGAGGAACTGACTGCAAGGTAAGTATGTCATATTCATTTGCAGGTACATCATGTGTTTATTTTAAATAATTTGACTGGGTTAATGTTCACTTTACAGAGACGCTGAAGCGAAAAAACAATTATGATATGATGATTTGTATGTGTAGTACAGCTAAGAAATAAAACATTAGGAGCAGAGATATGAGTCTAATATTCTTTCCAGTACAGGAAGAGTTAAGAAACTCCAGTTGTTATCTATGCAAAAGAGTCACTGAGCTCCACGACTTTCAAAGTCGCAGAGAGCTCTATATAGACGCAATAGCAGCATAGAGAGTGATAGCAGCGGCTGGGAACGCGGAAAATCAGCCGCGTTCCCAGCCTGTCGGCGGCTGTCGCCGAACCGGAAGTAGCCGCCGGCGGGGACAGGACGATCGGAGCGGGGCTGCGAGGGCACCATCCAGCTTCGGGGTGCTGAGGGATGCCCCAGGTGAGTAAATGTCATTTTTTTTTTTTGACTTAAGTTTTCCTTTAATGCATGCTTCACATGACCCCAAAGCTGAAAGGAGGAAGTATAGAAGTCCCATGAAACGCACGTAAGTGAACTGCCCCGACTCTGTCCGCAGGTTTGGTGCTGAACGGTGCCGAGATGTGGCGGGTGAATACTGAATGGTGTAATCACACACCAAATTTGGCGATTATAGCATGTAGGAGGGCTGTGCTAATTACTGCTGACGTCGACGCCTTTGACTTCAGCGCAGTTTAGCCACAAAATCTGGAAACTGAATTTTCAAAAAATGGGAAATTTTAAAGCAAAATATGTGGCAATTCCACAAAACAAGTTTGGTACGCGAAAATGGGCATCGGCAGTGAAATTGAACTTTAAAAATGTGCCTACCCTATATAATAATAATATGGTAGGACATTACACTATGACTATGGTAGGATTAGATTGTGAGCTCCTCTGAGGACAGTCAGTGACATGACTATGTACTCTATAAAGTGCTGCAGAAGATGTCACTGCTATATAAATACATAATAATAATAATATGGTAGGACATTAGACTATGACTATGGTAGGATTAGATTGTGAGCTCCTCTGAGGACATTCAGTGACATGACTATGTACTCTGTAAAGTGCTGCAGAAGATGTCACTGCTATATAAATACATAATAATAATATGGTAGGACATTAGGCTATGACTATGGTAGGATTAGAGTGTGAGCTCCTCTGAGGACAGTCAGTTACATGACTATGTACTCTGTAAAGTGCTGCAGAAGATGTCACTGCTATATAAATACATAATAATAATAATATGGTAGTATATTAGACTATGACTATGGTGGGATTAGATTGTGAGCTCCTCTGAGGACAATCAGTTACATGACTATGTACTCTGTAAAGTGCTGCAGAGGATGTGATTGTGAGCTCTTCGGAGGACAATCAGTTACATGACTATGTACTCTGTAAAGTGCTGCAGAAGATGTTATCTTATTCCTAATAATTCTTATTTCTTTTCAATCAGCCGTCATGTTTTTTTCCCCCTTATTTTTTCCATTTCAAAAAGTTGACAGATGGTGTTCCACAACCAACAAAAAGTCAGTTTAACAAAGACAAAACACCGAACATTTATATTGCACTTTTCTCCTTCAATTCGATTCACAGCGCCAGAACTGCAGCCACTAGGGCACACTCTAGGCAGTAGCAGTGTTAGGCCCCGTTCACATTTAAACATTTAAAATCTCAAAACTCTACACTAAGCGCTAGAGTTTTGCTTAAGTGATTTTACTGGACAGTTCTGCGATTTTAGATCGATCGTGGGCAGCACTTTATAAGCACTGTACCACGATAGCTTCTGCTGCAGGTAACACATTAGTGATTGGAGTTAATCGCAAAACGCCCGCGATCGGCACCAGTCGCGGCAGCGAGAACACTGGATAACATAGCACTAGCGCTTTAGTGATTAGCGCGAATCGCCCGCTACTCGCTTAAGTGTAAATGGGCCCTTAGGAAGTATTGCGCAAAGTCTCCTCAATGAAAAGGTGCTAGCTTGCTGAACAAGAAGAGCCAGGAAACCCAGGCCAGGTTTGCTGCAAGGCCTAGGTTTTCCAAAATCATTTGAGTCGTGAAACTGATTGAATGAGCAGGTGGAATCACTTACACGTTCCCCGGACAGCTGAGTCCGGGATTCGGCCCTGTTGCAATCCTTTGTGGTCTGCTGGCCAGCGTCCAATCTCCTCCGCGCTCACCTCTGCTACAGCGATCTGCCTGTCTGGTGCATCTCTCTGCAGGTGGATCCTTATCTTGTACTCTCGTTAAATCATTGTGATGTCAGGAACATTCCATTATGAGCACAAATTTGTGTAGGTGCAATTCTGCAAAACTCATCAAGAATGTGGACTTTCGAGGCAGGTGCAAAATGACTAAAAATAGCCATTTCCGCCTCATTTTTTACCACAAGTGTCATTTTAAAGAGGAACTGTAGGGAAAAAAAATACATTGCAAAGTGAGAATTTAAAAAATAGTAGAGAGATCAAGAAATGATAGATATTCGCCACTTAATTCATATTGTTTGATCCACATTAAGCCTACAGGTCATCATCTTTACTGCTGGCAGACATGAAAAAACAGACAGCACCAACTGCCATTATCTATAACAGTGGTGGCTAACGTTGGAACTCCACCTGTGACAAAACTACAAATCCCATCATGCCTTTGCCTCCCCGATGTACAGTATGCTTAGAGCTGTCAGTGTATTGCAATGCCTCATGGGACTTGTAGTTCCACCACCACCACAGCTGGAGTGCCAATGTTTGCCATCACTGATCTATAACCACACCCACTAACAATGCCATAGGCTAAAAGGTTTTTCTTTTTTTTATAGATAAACATATACACAGAGGAAGATATTGGTTGCTGGGCAGTAGGAAACATCTGTTATTTCCCACAATGCAATGAGGTTCACAAACAGGAAATTGCCAGAACCTAGGCCCTGACATCACACTGTTGGAGGGGTTTCACTACACTCTCAGCCATACAGACCCCCCTGATGATCTATTTGAGAAAAGGTAAAGATTAAAAAGGAATATCAGCTGATTGGTATAAAGTTCAATCCTTAGTTACAGTTCCTCTTTAAAGGAGCATTCAGGTCTGAATATGTTAAGGGAAGCTGCCATATTTATTACTTGTTTAAAAAAAATGCTGCTTGCCCAGTTGTGGTACCAAGCATCGGCCTCTAAAGCCACGTATGCAGGGGCCTAACCAGAGGGGAGCGGCCCCTGTTATCACAAAAGGGCCCAGAGCTGTGGGGGGGGGGGGGGGGCATATACTAACCTTCTCTTCCTCCTATACAGGGGACTATACTTCAGATCAGATGTTTTTTGTGGCTACACTTGTTATGGCTGTGAAAATAATGATGGACACACTTGTTTTATGGCCCTTGTGAGATGGGCCCCAAGGCCGTGAAGGGTACTGAGGGGAAGCAAGGGAAGGGATAGGAATGGACACACAGATGTTAATGTGTACAGGCATTCAAAGATTGTGATTCACCATGTGGAGGCAGAGGGGAGTGAGGAGCGCCCAGATGGTTTGCCCATTATAGGGCCCAAAAATTTCTGATGGTGGCCCTGCCACCCCATATTTCTTTCTTCATGTCCAGCCGCCCAAGGTCCGGTTCTTTGTTACCTTTCCGGAAATCCAGCCCTGGTGACTACCCTTGGCAGGGTTTGGTGCTTCATATCAAATGTTATGTATAGAATATTTGAGGAGGACCAATGTAAATAGCTACTTAGCTATTTCCTTCCTTGCATAACAAGTTTAGCTAATACTTCCCTTCCTCAACAAGTACAGTGTCATCTGGTCCCTGTTGTCCCGGTTGCCCAGCCATACGACACATGACAGAGGTGCCTGGCTTTTCTACTGACCACATATGCTATTGCTCCATTGTTATTGCCTGATGAAGCGAGATCAAACCTGCGAAACACGTTGCATATTTGGAGTTCATAAATAAAATATATTGACTGTCTTTACTAAAGTCGTTGTGTGTCTACTTGGAGGAGGTAAGTCCACCACTGCCTCCTCTATTTACCAAGAATTTGGCTTTTAAGCTCATTTAGCTTCCTTTTATCCTTTTGGCGCCGCTGTTCTCCTGCATAATATTGAGACCACCCTGGGTGGAGGGTTGAACCCCTTTTTCTCATTTACAGAGAGTGACTTCTTATTCCTGAGTGGGGTCAGGAAAATCTCCCCACCTGCCTTCACAGTGGTTGCCTAATGGTAACCCTGGTTTGTGAGTATTAATATTTACTCTATCTAGTAACCATTTACCAGTACATATTACACTATTGGGGCTCTTGGTGTTCCTTGTTTTTATACGACACATGAATGGTGGAGCAATATTACATCAAGGTTTAAAAAAAATCTTGCAGACTGTAGAAATGATGACTTTCATAGGTCCTCTGCTGTCACCCATATAATGACCTGCAATCCATAGGTGGGGAGGTAGAATAACGCAGCCCTAAGTCTTCAGCTTGGAGAACATTTGCAGGTGTTTGTCCCCGGTAAGCGCAGCATCAATCACTTCCATGGACCACACTGCTCTCAAGGTAAGGAAGTTCTGTGAAACTTAGACGAGGCCCTAAAGGGAAATGGGTTATGAGGTCAAGTATGTGAGCTCTAAAATGTTCTCCAAGTAGGCCGAAGCTCACGGGGCTATTGTTACAATTAGATGGCAATAATTGACCTTGGGTGAGGTCAGGTGAGGACATGAAATTCGCTTTATGGAAAACCACACACACTGTGTTCCGCATACCATGTATGTTATGCATCCATCTGAAAATGGCGCCTGTGAATAATGGCGCATGGTGTTGCCGCTAATCCGTTTGCCGCTTATCGCTATTTAACGTTAAAGCCTTATTGTTATTTAGCGTTAAAGCCTTATTGTTATTTGGCGTTAAAGCCTTATTGTTATTTAGCGTTAACACACAGAACCCTCTCTGTACCTATCCCTAACCCCTAAACCCCCCCGGTGGTGCCTAACCCTAACCACCCCCCTGGTGGTGCCTAACCCTAACCACCCCCCTGGTGGTGCCTAAGCCTAAGACCCCCCAGGTGGTGCCTAACCCTAACCACCTCCCTGGTGGTGCCTAACCCTAACCACCCCCCTGGTGGTGCCTAACCCTAACCTTGACAGTGTTACATTAAATCCATTCATCGTTTTGCAGTTAAATAACTTCTGCAGTTTGGCTTATGTAGGGCGCTATTGATAAATAACGTTAGTGTGTGCCACTATTGATAAATAACGTTAATGTGTGCCACTATTGATAAATAACGTTAGTGTGTGCCACTATTGATAAATAACGTTACTGTGTGCCGTTTTTCTTCTTTTTTTCCCTGTGCGCCATTATTATGCAGTACTAACGATAAATAGCGATAAGCGTATCTTTTTAATGCGGCGCCATTTCTATGCATAGGCACTGTGCGCCATTATTCACTGATCCCGTATGTTATATCGTGTGGAGGGAACACATTGTTTTTGCCGAGTTAAAGGTACACTGTGGCCCTACAAGGAAATATAGCATCCAAAAAAATTAGGGTTCCACCAGTAGGGTACACTGTATATGGAATAAGATGAACTCACAGCACCCTTTTCCCTGACCACCCCAATGTTGAATGTGTGATGATAAAGAGGGTCTTTTCTACGTTTCTACTTTTAGGGCTACCATAGGACCGTGGACTTCACCTTAATCTCCTATCTAGCCTAACCCTCATCTCAACTTTGGCACTCTGCCAGATCAGGATCCTGAGCCGCCTGTATGAAAAGGGTCCCCATACACATCAATGTTATTTCTGCAAATATCGGCTACAAGGTGGTGAAAAGGGCGCCCAAGTTTTGATATCGGCTACAAGCTGGCGCCCCCTGGTAGCCCATATTTTATTTGGCTACATTCGGCTACAGTAGGGCGCCACTTTGTAGCCCATGTTTTATTTGGCTACATTCGGCTACAGTAGGGCGCCCCTTTGTAGCCCATATTTTATTTGGCTAGATTCGGCTTCAGTAGGGCGCCCCTTTGTAGCCCATGCTTTTTATTCGGCTACAAGGTTTTTGATTCTGTAACAAAAGGGCACCCTTTTATAGCAGAGATTTTTTATTTGGGGGTGCAGGGGGGGTTAGGATTAGGCATCACAAGCAGGGTCGGTTTTAGGGTTAGGCACCACTGGAGGAGGGTAGGTTTAGGCACCACCAGGGGAGGGTTCTGTGTGAGAGTGGGGAAAAGTTAGGTCATAGTAACTGGGGGGGGGGGGGGGGGGTTGGGTCAGGCACCACCAGGGAGGGAGTAGGCACCACCAAGGGGGGTTAAGGTTAGGCACTACCTGGGGGCTTAGGGTTAGGCACCACCAGGGGAGTTTTAGGGTTAGGCACCATCTGGGGGGTCTTAGGGTTAGGCACCACCTGGGGGGTCTTAGAGTTAGGCACCACCTGGGGGTCTTAGGGTTAGACACCACCAGGGGAGTTTTAGGGTTAGGCACCACCTGGGGGGTCTTAGGGTTAGGCACCACCAGGAAAGTCTTAAGGTTAGGCACCACCTGGGGGGTCTTAGGGTTAGGCAACCCCTGAGAGGTCATAGGGTTGGGCACTACCGGGGGGGGGGGGGGTTAGGAGAGGGTTCTGTGTGAGAGTAGGGAGAAGTTAGGAAGTTAGGTCATAGTAATCACAAGGGGTTGTCTTAAGGTTAGGCACCACCAGGGAGCGGTTAGGGTTAGGCATCACCAGGGGGGTTAGGCGCCACCAACGGGGGGTTAGGATTAGGCACCACCACGAGGGTCTTAGGGTTAGGCACCATCAGGGGAGGGTTCTGTGTGAGAGTAGGGAGAAGTTAGGTCATAGTAATCACTTTTCTCAGCTATATCTAGAGCCCTTTTATAGCCCAACACATTTTAGGCTTGATTCACAAAGCGGTGCTAACTGTTAGCACGCCTGTGAAAACCCTCTTAGCACGTCTAAACAAGCTTTTTGCGCATAAAACTTTACGCGCGCAAAACTTTATGCGCGTAAAACTTTACGCGCGTACTGCACAGAGCGCAGGGCGCTCCGCGCGAAGTGCCCATTAAAGCCTATGGGACTTAGCACGCATAAAACTTTGCGCGCGTAAAACTTTGCGCGCGCAAAGTTAGCGCACGATCTGATTGAGAAATCCGGTGCTAACCTACTTAGCACCCTGGTTAGCGTGTCTAAAGACTTTAGACGTGCTAAGTAGGTTAGCACCGCTTTGTGAATCAAGCCCATTGCCTATATCAGCTTCCTTTTCATAAACTAAAACTAGCTTTTTCGGCTACACTAGGCGCCCTTTGTAGCCGAATTTGGCATATATGGGCTACACCGGGCGCCCTTTTTTCCAGGCGCCCTTTTCAAATGGACTCAGCCTCTCGTCCAATATCTAACACAACTGATAACCACTTCACGACTGAAACTGCTCCAAGCAACCTGGACTTCTGCTGTCGCCAAAGATGATGAGGTAAGACCCATTGCACTTGGTGACAACATTATGGGCTCGATTCAGTAAATGGTGCTAACCCAGTTAGCATGCCTATAGGCTTTGGGCGTGCTAACTACGGTGCTAAGTAGTTAGCACATACAAACAACTTAGCACCGTAGTTAGCACATGCAAACTACTTAGCACCGTAGTTAGGACATGCAAACTACTACTTAGCACCGTGCTAACTAGGGTGCTAATCAGGGCCGGCCCTAGACTTTTTGCCGCCTGAGGCAAAATTAGAAAAAATAGTCGCACCCCCCGTCCGTGCGTGGGTGGGGGGGGGGGTGCGCCGAGCTAGAGGGGTAGCGGACAGGAAGGAAGTATTGGGCCTAGCGGTGGGGAGGGGGGTCGGACCTCCCCCTCCCTCACCTGGGTTCCCTGATCTGCGCTCCCCTCCAGCTTTACAAAAGTGAAGTACCAGCTCTATGATTAAAAGGCAACGGGCGGGGATCACTCACCTTTTCCGCGTTCCATCGTGCGCTTCACTAACGTCACTTCCTGCAACGCTGTCCACTTACAATACAGTGGGCGGCGTTGCAGGAAGTGACATCAGTGGAGCGCACACTGGAACACGGAAAAGGTGAGGATGTTTCACCCTGCCTCATGAGCGGGCCGGCCCTGGTGCTAATCTCCATGGTTAGATACCCCTGGTCTTGCTAATTATGATCTTGTAACGGATAGAATATTTGGAAATTTAAATTCAATCTGAGCTTTATATATTATGTGACGATCATTATATTATTGTTAATAGGGATGGTCGGAAATGCCAATTTCCGATTCCGCGGTAAATCCGCATTCCGCCATTGCCAAATACCGATTCCGCTTTCCGCTACCAATTTCCGCATTCCAATGCGGAATTTCCGCCGGAAATCGCGGAAATTCCGCCCGACTTTAACATCGATTTTCTCAAAAACTATAAGGTCTTTTTGAAAACTTTTTTTTGCATCTTGTTCAGGAGATTCTGCTTAATAAACCCTGAAAATTTGGTGTTTCTAGGACTTACGCGGGCTTTGCTAGTAACCGCTAAAGTCGGCGGATTTTTACTGTAATGTAAATGCAGAAAATAGGGAGATACGGATTTTCTGCATTTTACATTACAGTAAAAATCCGCCGACTTTAGCAGTTAATAGCAAATCCCCCTTAAGTCCTAGAAATACCAAATTTTCAGGGTTTATTAAGCAGAATCTCCTGAACAAGATGCAAAAAAAAGTTTTCAAAAAGACCTTATAGTTTTTGAGAAAATCGAAGTTAAAGTCGGGCGGAATTTCCGTGATTTCCGGCGGAAATTTCCGCGATTTCCGGCGGAAATCCGCCTAACACACTTGCATTACCGATTTCCGCATTCCGATGCGGAAATGCAATTTCCGATCGGAATTTCGGAAATTGCATTTCCGTGGAATCCGAATGAGCATCCCTAATTGTTAACAATACCTCTCATCTTCCACAGTGATAATTGATGCTGAAGCTACTATTGGAAAAGTTAGGAGGCGCACTGCTACACTGCATATTCTGTCATATGTTCCTTTTCTTGTTGTTGAATAAACACTGATTTTTTTTTTTAAAAAACTAGGGTGCTAAGTAGTTTACATGTGCTAAGTATGGTGCTAAGTAGTTTACATGTGTTAACTACAGTGCTAAGTAGTTTACATGTGCTAACTACGGTGCTAAGTAGTTTGCATGTGCTAACTACTTAGCACGTGCAAAGCATGTTAGCACATGCAAAGTGGCTTTTCACTGGCGTGCTAACACTTAGCACCCTTTTCTGAATCAAGCCCTATGAATCTGTGGAGCCAAACAGCCTTGTGCCAGCAGTCCAGGCTTGGGGTGATTTGGGAAGTGGAAGAGCGGGAGATTTATAGCATGAATGTGAAGCTGATGAATCTGCAAAGGTTTTGTGATGTCATCAGCTGAATCTCAAAGGAATGCTTCCAACATCTTGTGCAATCCATACCAACAACTGAGGCTGTTTTGAGGGCAAAGGAAACCCTATCTTAGGGCCAGTGCACACCAAGGGCTTGATTCACTAACCGGCGCTAAGTCGGTTAGTGAGCCTTAACACTTTGTGGGCGCAAACCAGGGCGCTAGGGGCTTGATTCACTAAGACAAATTCACTAAGACAAATAGCGGGCCTTATTAGAGTTAAAGGGCCTTATCAGAGTTAGCGTGCGCTAGTGCTGTGAAAATTTCGTTTTTTACTGATAAGAATATGGATATCACTACCTAACAAGGCTTAAAAGCCAGATTATTATTCTAGCATCTTTTTAGCTCACAATGTAGAGACAAATTCTTTCTTTCTTTGTTTCTGGTTTTGTTATGTTGTTATACAATATATTGCAATGTAGCCTCCACTTCCCGACTCACGTTTCGGCTCTTGCCTTCGTCAGAGGGTCAACATGATCAGGAGAGCCGTCCAGCGAGATCACCTTTCAACACTCACGGAGCGGATCTGGCGCTACGTAGCTAGCTGCCAGCCGCAACTCTGGATATCGGGATTACAGCAAGATTTGTTACCTTTGTGAGCGCAGCACGTATACTCCTAGAGTTGGAAAAACTTCAGGAACAGGTACTGTGGCCAACTTTGGTTTATCTGGGCACATCTTGTATTTAGTGCGCTGAGGTACTTTAGACATTAGAGTTCTGTGATTGGGCTAAATTTACCGAGTTGTGGTAATGCAGTATTTCTACAGAAATCCGGTTTCCGAGTTCGGATTTCACATTTCTGAGTAGTGCCTCCTTGCCATTTTTTGCATTCTCTGATTGGTCCAATGCTTCCAAGTTCTGTAATTGGGCAAAAATTATCGAATAGCAGTAATGCAGAATTTCTGCAGGAATCCGATGTCCGAGTTCCAATTTCCGATTTCCGACCGGAAACTTGGATTTCCGATTGAAACTCGGAAATTTCATTTCTGGGGAAATCTGAATGAGCATCCCTAATTATAATTCAAAGGGGGCGGACATAGGTGGGGCTAAGCGGCGAATGACACTGGAAGAGGCAGAGCTCTATATCGAAAAGTGAAAAATGACATGTCAGCAGTAAAAAATGGCTAGAGCTTATACTTAAAGGGGCATTATGGAGAAAATTATAAAATTTAAAATATGTCCAAAACATATACAAATAAGAAGTATGTTTTTTTCCAGAGTAAAATGAGCCATTAATGACTTTTCTCCTATGTTGCTGTCACTTACAGTAGGTAGTAGAAATCTGACAGAAGCGACAGGTTTTTGACTAGTCCATCTCTTCATAGGGGATTCTCGGGGATTTATTTATTTTCAAAAGCACTTAGTGAATGGCAGTTGCTCTGTCCAACTGCCAAAAAACTGTGTAGCGAGCAGGGAAGCTGGCCAGCATCGTTGTTTAACCATTTAAGGACCGCAGTGATTGAAATCTATGCCCTGTTTTGGTGGCTTTTGGCTGGCAGGGCATAGATTTCAATCACTGTCCACAGCGCACATCCGCCGTCTCCGCCGCTCCCTGCTGATCGCGCCGCTCAAACCCAACGATTGTCACCGCATCTCACAGGCTCTGCCTGTCTCTATGACGGCAGAGTCATGTGAGCCGGTCAGGAGCCGATTTCATTGGCTCCTGGCCCTGTCTTTCAATGTAAGCCGTTCCCATTGGCTTACATTGAAAAACAGGGTCAGGAGCCAATGAAAGCGACTCCTGACCGGCTCACATGACTCTGCCGTCATAGAGACGGCAGAGTCTATGTCCTGGGGGTCCCGGCGAGCGGCGATGACGGCGGTTGCGACGGGTATGTGCTGCGATTTTCGTCGGGATTCTGTCGGGATTGGACCAGCGGTCTCTGGTCCTTAAGTGCCCAGAGACCGCTGGCCAGAGACCGCTGGTCCTTAAGTGGTTAATTCCTTTTTAGGGATTATATTTATAAAGATTAAAAGCCTTGCTGAGAATCCCCTATGAAAAGATGGACTAGTCCGAAACCTGTCGGTAATGTCAGATTTCTACTACCTACTGTAAGTGACAGCAACATAGGAGAAAAGTAATTTATGGCTCATTTTACTCTTAAAAAAACGTACTTCTTATTTGTTTATGTTTACACATATTTTAAAATGTTTCGCCATAGTGCCCCTTTAACTGTATTTTAAATTTCAAAATTTTTAGCGAAATTTGTCCTTGCTAAAATTAATATTGCAGCGGGCACTTTCATGTATAGCCCCACGCCCTGACGCTCTTTGATAGAATTTCACACGGAAATCCGGTCTACGCAGTGTGGTCTACTAATGGTCTTCAAGGAGATTAGACCTTGCAGCTATGTAAATACGGTTTATTAGCGGGTCCCAGGTCACAGCATTAAGCATAAACTTTGGTTTGGCCAGGGGTGACCTCTCATTCCTGTGGCTGTCAATTTTCTCCGCTGATGCGATCAATTCTCTATATTCCGATAATTAGTCCCAGGTACGGATCTGTAGCCGGTGGCCGGGGCTAGCTTGGGTTTCATCCCCTGAGTAATCCCTGCGTTTGAGGTGACTAATGTTTTGTCATGTAACAGCCAGGGAGGAGAAAAAAAATATATAAAAAGAAAAAAAAGACATGTTTGAGTTTTGCGGTTTTTCTTGTAATCACCACGGCCAGCTTGCTTAGTCATCCTGGTCTTCATGTTAACATCGCCTCTTACTTGCCAGCAGCTGTTACACAACCCGCTGGCATCTCAGTCTGACCTGCGGGCTCTTAAAGAAGAACTCCTTGAAGAGCCATTGGACAGGCCATTTAAAGCAAACCTGTAACTTTAGGGGAGGCAACACTTAAGGTACCCATACATCTAGCGACTTGGCGGCCGATCGACCATCCAATTTGTTAATTATTATTGAATCGGATGCAGGGCTGGTTCTAGGCTTTGTACCACCTGAGGCAAACTTGTGAGGATGCCACCCCTCCCCCCTTCCCCTGATAGGTAGTATAATTACCCCCAGTATAGGTAGCCTGGAGGGGGTAGCAGGCAGGAAGGAGGGCAGTAAAGTGCTACCAAGTTCATGCCCAATTGTCGATGTGACTAATTTCGGGCCGAGCATGTCACTTGGACAGAATATTGTAGCAAGGATACAGAGGCGCCAGTAGTGTAAAAAGGGATAAAAAGTCTTAAAAACGGGGAGGTGATGGGTGGATTCGCCTCTCCCAGAGAAAACACAAGATAATATTGATTTTTCAACACAAAAAGAAATTTAATTATACACTCCAATAGTTTGAAACGCGTTTCGCGGGTTCAACCCACTTCATCAGGCTATGGAACGGAGTATAACACTATGAAAAAAACAAAAGAAAAAAAAAAATAATATATATATATGTATATGGCCACTAAGCATCCCGATACAGTATGATCATGGTAAAACTTATAATATTCAAAGGCTCATTAAAAGACAGAATTCTCACAATAATTGTTGACATGACACCATGCTCAAAAGGATATCACTTTGATATATCCTTTTGAGCATGGTGTCATGTCAACAATTATTGTGAAAATTCTGTCTTTTATTGAGCCTTTGAATATTATAAGTTTTACCATGATCATACTGTATCGGGATGCTTAGTGGCCATATACATATATATATATATTTTTTTTTTTTTCTTTTTTTTTTTTTCATAGTGTTATACTCCGTTCCATAGCCTGATGAAGTGGGTTGAACCCGCGAAACGCGTTGCAAACTATTGGAGTGTATAATTAAATTTCTTTTTGTGTTGAAAAATCAACATTATCTTGTGTTTTCTCTGGGAGAGGCGAATCCACCCATCTCCTCCTCGTTTTTAAGACTTTTTATCCCTTTTTACACTACTGGCGCCTCTGTATCCTTGCTACATAATTTTGTCCACCCCTGGTGGAGGGGAATTGGCCCCCTTTTCTTCCTAACTACAGAGAGCGACTTCTTATTCCTGAGTGGGGACAGGTCTAATCTCCTCACCTGCCTATACAGTGGTTACCTGGAGGGTAACCCGTGTTTGTGAGTATAAATCTCATTATACCGCTTTCCTCCCATTTATGTAACATACTGCACTATATTGGGCTCTCGGTGTCTTCCCCCCCTACTTATGTCACTTGGACAGACTGCATGTTGTCGGGCAGTCGTGGTAGGTCGGGTGCGCAGCAGTAGGGCGAGCAATATCTCAATGGGCGAGAAACTTGACCGAAACCCCCGACGCTGTCCCCCTAATGTCCAGTGTGCCCCCCAATGCCCAGTGCACGATGCATTACCTGTCCGAGTCTGCCACCGGCTCCAGGCTCCATCCCTCCTCCATACACACATCCCAACAAGCCCTTGTCGATGAGCTTCGGGGGTTCCCAGTGCTGGAGTGGGGAGGTGGAGGAGAAGCTTCTGGATTATCCAGAGGTTTCTCTCTACGGAGATAAGTATCCCAATTGGGAACCACTTTTTTTTAGCATCAGGTTTACTTTAATGGGAATAACTATAGTAAGTTCTCTCCCTATTCGTTTAGTCGACTCCCACTCTTCGTGAACATATGTACTTCTGCACACCAGATGTGCCTGTCAATCACTGATTCTCTTCAGCTGTTGCATAGGCATGTTCATAGCTTCACATACCCTGTCTTTCCATCCTAGCCTCTGCCCTTCTCTTCTGCTTTTGCCATCAATTTTTCCAAGCATCAGGGATTTCTCCAAAGAATCTGGTCTTCTCTTTATGTGACCAAAGTATTGTGGTTTTAATAGTAGTATCAGCCCTTCTAGTGAACACTCAGCCCTTATTTATTTAAGTAGTGGCTGATTAGATCTTCTGGCAGTCCAGGTCTCCGAAGCTTTCTCCACACCCACAGTTTAAAAAGCATCCATTTTTTCTACCTACCCCATGACCTTATTTATAGTCCAACTTTCACAGCCATATGTTACTACTGGAAATATCATATCCCATATGCAATTCACTTTTTCTCATTAGTTTTCTCCTAGTTTATACTGTATTTACACACCTTGTCAATAAATGCCATTTATAACCCCAACGAGCAAGAAAATACACAAAATCATTTTGATAGTACTTTTACTAATATTCTTGGTACTTCAATTGCGAAATGCTGAAAATGTATTTTAAAGTAAAGATGAAAAATGATCCCCAAGGAGAAAATTCAGGTGAAAAAAAGAATTGCATATGTGCCTATATCCTTAACTATCCTGATCTTTACTGGTAAACTTCGACTTTTTTTTAATCTATTTGCAGATGGTTCATTGGAGCAGATGACATGACCAGCTTTGGCGCTTTCTTATTTTACATTCATGACTAGGCTCTTTAATGCTTCCTGAGATTCAGCCAACAGAGTGTTATCATCGGCATATCTCGGATTGTTAATATTCCTGTCTGCTATTTTAATTTTATCAAGAGACTCATCCAAACCAACTTTCCATATTAAATATTCAGCGTACAAGTTTTTTTTTTTTTTTAAAAGCGAGCAAAGCGAATGCCTTGATTTGCAGCTCCAAGGATGAAGAGTGTTAGCTTTTAAAACAATAGAATGACTGACCACTGCCTAGACACACAGCTTATTATTGTTAAACCAAAGCTGAAGCGAAAATGAACTTATAAATAGTTTTATATGTAGAATTACTAAATAGAGTTTTCAGGAGGAAGGGTCAGGAGACCCGTAACATGTAGTGTGTCTTGCTCAATAAATCACAAACGCAAGTTTGAAGCCTGTGGAGTGCCTTTTTCTATAGTGGTAGAGTTTTCAGGAGCCCTATAAGCCTTGTAAACAAGTACTAGGATTGTTGATTGTTGACCTCTGGGATCGGGACTTGATTCCTCAGCTGACAGTTCAGGCTGAGTGCTGTACAGATGCATTGCTAGCCTATAGGCTAGCAACACGCTCTGTTGCTATAGAGATGGGAGGAGGGACAATGGCGTGTCACATGAGGGAGCAGGAGGGGGGGTGTGGTCAAACAAGATGAACAAACGGAGAGTAGCTTCTTAGAAAAAACTCCTGATATCGTTCGCCATTACTGCAGCACACTTGCTCTACCATGTCCGATCAATACATGTGACCGATTTCAGACTGAAATAGGTCGCATCGTCGATCACCATGCTCTTGGTGGCACCGATTTTCATCTGATTTGATAATAATTATCAAATCGGATGGCCGATCGGCCGCCAAGTCGAGAGATGTACGGCCACCTTTACAGTTAAGGTAAAAAGTAAGTACTGTATATACTCGCATATAAGCCTAATTTTTCAGCACAAAACATGAGCTGAAAAGTTACCCCCTCGGCTTATATGCGAGCCAGTGAAGCAAAACAGATGGTGGAGTAGGTTTTATTACTGGCACAGGAGCGTAGGGATTATGCACTAGTAATCTTGCTCTTACCAGTTGGCTCCCTACTGTGTCCGGGCCCCCCATCCCCTGCAACATGGTGTGCAGAGTGCGCTGCTCAAGACTTCCTGTAGAGCAGAGCATGCAAGCAATGTGTCAGCGGTGCAATGATTGGGGATGCTTCCACTGTGGCATTTGATGTCTCATATCTTTGACCCCATTTAGTGGCGTCTTGAGAAACAACTATCGTCCTTGTGGCACATCAGGCTATAGGGAGGGGGGCTGACTTGTACTGGGGGAACATCTGGCTACTGTGGAGTCCGCTATACTGGGGAGGGGGCTTATACGCGAGTTAATCACTTTTTCCTGGTTTCTGAGGGAAAAGTGGGTATCTCGGCTTATACACGGGTCGGCTTATATGCGAGTATATACGGGTATAAGCTTTGTGAAACCACCCCAATGTGTTGTATTTAAGTCTTGGGCAAACAAGTCCAGTTTTGCTTTACCTAGTAGTGGTGGGAAGAAATTACGCCTATGGGTAAGTACGCATCGTAATTCGCAATTGCGCATTGTAATCGTAATGCAAAATTTGCAGATTCCATGTAAAAAATGCTGCATGCAAACGTAATTGCTAACCATAAATCCGCATGTTAGTGTAATTTTCACGTAATTTCAGACGCAAACGTTTTTACTCATACAAATGGATTTTTCGCATTGAACATTTCAATAATATCCACGCGTGTGCAGTATACTGGCTGATGAACGCCAAATTTTTTTGCATACGAATGCATTTTTCGCATTGAATATTTAACTAATAGCTGCGCATGCGCAGTACACTGGCGAATAGATATTTGTATGCATGACGCATAATTGTATACAGGCCTGATTACGGTTCACAAACGTAGTATTCTGTACGTAATCGCAGTTACAAGCCAATACAACAAGACACATGACATTTATATTGCGCTTTTCTCCTGGCGGACTCAAAGCGCCAAACAATGCGTAATTGCGAAAATTAAGGCGAAATTCTGTGTATCTGTAATTGACCCATTACGAACAGCACTACTGCCCAGACTTTCATCTGGAACTCTCAGGGTGGGAACACTAGGTGATGCGTGATAGGCTGCGTTTTGCTGCATATGCGTTTGACCGGTTTAATTGTGCTTTGCATGCGTTTTCAGTGTGTTTGCGTTTTTATTCCGCACATGCATTTTTCTTGTGTTTTGCGTGCGTTTTAATGCGTTTCTGGTTCGCATATTTAAATCGCATATTTTGTATGCGTTTTTGATATGTGTTTTATGCTAATCACTAGGAAGTCAACAGGAAGCGGAAATACATCACTAAAAACGCAGTAAAACGTCACTATATAGATTCAATATGTGCATTTTAGATGCGTTTTGGAAAAAATATGCAGCAAGTCCTGCGTTTTTAAAAACGCACATTGCAGAACGCAAATTTTTCTATGCGGCCAATTGACTTGCATTATGTGCATTTTCGCTGCGATTTCTGCCATGCTAGCGTTTCTGCCTAGTGTGTTCCTACCAGGGCCAAGGCAGAGGCGAGAGAGGCTCCAGCCTCAGGGCGCAGTGTAGGAGGGGCGCAAAACTCACTCAGCTATCATTCCCCTGTTGTGTTTGAAGCATAGAGAAATAAGAAAAGGGGATACATGGCAGTGACTGCAAGCCAGATAACTAGAGATTAAGGTGTGTGTGTGTGTGGGGGGGGGGGGGGGGGGGGGGGGGGCCCTCTTAGTCTAATAGCAATGTGTGGTGGCTTGGGTGGGAAGGATGGAAGGGCGCACTTTGGTGTCTCAGTCTTGGGTGCTGCAGGACCCGGGTCAGTTAAAAATGGCGCACAGCGCCAGGGGGATAAAAAAGGCGCCCCATAGACTTACATTATATAACGCTATTTAGCGTTATAAGTGTTAAAAAATGGCGCAGGCAGCGTGCCTTACACTTATAATGCTAAATAGCGTTATAAGTGTTCAAAGATGCAGCAGGGGTCGGGGAGGAGAGAGGCAGCGGGACACTGGAGGGCATAGACATCCGGGGAGGATGTGCAGAAGCATACGTTACCTTGTCCTCCTGGGCCGCCGAACGCTGCTTCCCTCCGCTCCTTCACTTCTTCCATTCGTTTACTGTAGTCCTGCAGCCGGCCAATCACCATGTGGCTTCAGTCTCCGCATGGTGATTGGCCGGCTGCAGGACTACAGCAAACGAATGGAAGGAGCGGAGGGAAGGAGCGATCGCCGGTCCAGGACAAGTTAACATATGCCTCTGCATACATCTGCTGCCTATGCCCTCTAGTTTCCCGCTGCCTCTCTCACCCAGCCCCCGCTGCCTACACTAGCAGCCCCCGCTGCCTATGCCCGCTAGTGTCCCGCTGCCTCTCTCCCCCAGCCCCGCTGCCTATACTACTGACCCCAGCCCTCTGCATGTTTTTCATGGCTCACCGCTCTGCAATCTGTAGCATAAAACAAAATTTACCGTTTTATTGTATTTACATTAAAACGGTAAATAGCGTTTTATGATACATTTATCGGCAGAACAGTGCGCCATTTTTCTCCCTGCGCCATTTTCAGATGCACCCGTAGGACCAACTCACTCAGCTATCATTCTCCTATTGTGTGTGAAGCAGAGAGAAATAAGAAAAGGGGGATACATGGCAGTGACTGCAAGCCAGATAACTAGAGATTAAGGTGTTGGGGGCCCTCGGGTGCCTGTTTCTAATAGCAATCAGTGTGTGACGGCTGGGGTGGGAGGGATGGAGGGGCGCACTTTGGTGTCTCAGCCTTGGGTGCTGGAGGACCTCTGGTTCCTACCCTCAAAGTCGTGGCCAAACGAGTCTAGTTTTGCTTTGCCCATAATTTCGGCTGGAACTCTCAGTTTCATGACTTGAGGTTTTCTCTCCAGTTTCTATGGGTTTCGGTTGCCTGCTGCCTTTGCATCTACTATCCCTTATTAAACACGCCCAACAGGCGTTCTGCCTCTCAGCAGGTGTTAATTGGTAAATGAGATTACCAAAGTAATAATAATTCCAATAACCCCTTAATAGTGGCTGCACTTTCTCATTTACATCCTTTATTCCCGGTGATGTTTCTGTCAACAAACTGGCCAGTATCTGGGATTCATGTTCAAGGCTAAACAAGAGAGCTCATGAGAGTAAAGAAACGTACAATGCGAATTGCATTGCGAGTCACCCTAATTGTCTGCAAATTGCAAATGACTGAAAGTTAGAGAAAGTAATTGTTCCAGTAACATGGAGATTACTGACCCCCCCCCCCCCACACACACACACACGCACACCACACACACACACACACACACACACACACACACAACACACACACACACACACACACACACACACACACACACACACACACACACACACATACACACACACACACACACACACACACACACACACACACACATACATACACACACACACATACATACACACACACACACACACACACACACACACACACCACACACACACACACACACACACACACACACACACACACACACACACACACACACACACACACACACATACACACACACATACACACACACACACACACACACACACACATATACACTATACATACACACACACACACACACACACACACATACATACACACACACACACACACACACACACACACACACACACACACACACACACACACACACATACATACACACACACACACACACATACATACACACACACACACACACACACACACCAGACACACACACCACACACACACACCACACACACACACCACACACACACACACACACACACACACTCACACACACACCACACACACACACACACACACACACACGCCACACACACACACCACACACACACACCACACACACACACCACACACACACACCACACACACACACCACACACACACACACACACACACACACACACACACACCACACACACACACACACACACACACACACCACACACACACACCACACACACACACCACACACACACACACACACACACACACACACACACACACCACTGACAGTATCATTATTACACCTTTATATAGAGCTGCTGATTTCACATAGTGATTTTGAAAGTACTTTAAATGGGGCCGATACTTCAATTCACTCACAATCTAATCCCTATCATCGTCCTATGTCTATGTATGTATTGTGTAGTGTATGTATTGTAGTCTAGGGCCAATTTTAGGGGGGAGCCAATTAACTTATCTGTATGTTTTTGGGATGTAGGAGGAAATTGGAGTGCCCGGAGGAAACCCACGCAGACACGGGGAGAACAGTGGCAGGCGCACGAATAGCGGCTAAGGAGTAATCAGATACTCACATTGCTGAGATCCAGCGCTGCATGTACTACTTACTTTCTGTTCCTGTGGGCCATCTCATAGTAACAGCGCCCCCTAGGGGCGATGGAATGCAGGAACAGGCAGAAGTAAGTACATGTGACACGTGGATCCCGGCATTGTAAGTATCTTATTATCTCTTTAGCCACTGCTTGTGTGTCTGACACTGCGCTCTCCTCACCTGGCTGCCTATTTCTGGCTACCTATACTGGGGATACCTATACCTGGCTACCTATATTGGGGGCCCCTATACCAGGCTACCTATACTGGGGGCACCTATGCTTGGCTACCTATACTGGGACAGTTATGCCTGGCAACATAAACTGGGGAACCTATTCCAGGCTACCTATAATGGGGACACCTATACCTGTCTACCTATATTTGGGGCACCTATGTCTGGCTACCTATACTGGGGCACCTATAGCTAGATACCTATACTGGGACACCTATAGCTGGCTAACTATACTGGGGCACCCATGCCTGGCTATCTATACTGGGGACACCTATACCTGGCTACCTATACTGGGGGCACCTATACCTGGCTACCTATATTTTAGGCACCTATACCTGGCTATCTATTCTGGGGGCACATATACCTGGCTACCTATTCTGGGGGCATTTATACCTGGCTACCTATACTGGGGCCACCTATACCTGGCTACCTATACTGGGGCCACCTATACCTGGCTACATATACTGAGGCACTTATAGCTAGCTACCTATACTAGGGCACCTATAGCTAGCTACCTATACTGGGGCACCTATGTATGGCTACCTATACTGGGGCACCTATAGCTATTTACCTATACTGGGACACCTACAGCTGGCTACCTATACTGGGGCACCTATGCCTGGCTACCTATGCTGGGGCACCTATAGCTGGCTACCTATGCTGGGGCACCTATTCCTGGCTACTTATACTGGGAGCACTTATTCCTGGCTACCTATACTGGGGACAGCTATACCTGACTAGCTATACTGGAGTCACCTATACCTGGCTACCATACCGGGGTGGGAGAGAGCTTTAATTAATGTAGGGGGGGCCAGGTCCAAATTCCGCATCGGGGCCCCGAGGTCTGTGGCTAGGCCACTTAGCATATTGGGAAGTTTGGGTGAATAGCTGCTCTCAGCACTATAAATATGTATGAACCTCGCAGTGCAGAACTTTGGGATCAGTCGGGAAAAAAAAACCCGCTAGGTTTTGTAAATATACGCCTTTCCAAAATCAGATGTGGAACGGCTGCCAAGATCTGCACATATACCATATGTCTCGCCACATGTGTATCTTTTATCAGTTGACATGAACATGATCTGAACAGCTGGGAAGAGTTGCGTTCCTGCATCGATAATTTATTGGTTCGCAGACAGCGGGGTCCAGGCCTGATTAAGCCCGAGCTGAGTTGCTTTTGGACAGCTCTATATCTTCTCACTTTAAACATGTTGGGTTTATGGACGAAGCGTCCCCCTGTGGAAAGTCCCATGCCAAGAACTGAAACTTAGAACATCTGTCAAAGAAAAATATCTGAAAAAGATGGCGAAACGCAATCTTCCTCGTTTTATTCCGTGTTCTATTACAAGTTCTCAGCAAGCGCACGTCCCGACCGATTACCACTGATGCCTTTCACCGTGCGCTAACGCAATTGCGGGTTAAGGGATAAAAAATATATACACTAAAAAAAATCACCATATCTTTTATGACTGCTAGCTGCGCAAGCAACTTTTTTCATATTTTTTATTATTATAACTGATTTATAGACTGACAACAACTTCTGTTGAGATGTGCAATTAGTATTAAATACAACAATGGCCTCAATTCACTAAGATCATGCTGGAGATAATAAGATAAGAGAAAACTTACCTCCACACAGTGAGAGAGTTATCTTATCTCTTTATTCCTTAAAGTGAACCTTAAGTGAGAAAAAAAATTGAGTTTTACTCACCTGGGGCTTACCTCAGCCCCCTGCAGCTGATTGGTGCCCACGACGAGTCGCTCTGATGCTCCGGGTCCCGCTGGCGGCCACTTCCGGTTTCGCCGTCAGGACCCGTCAGGCTGGGGAACGCGGCTGATACTACGCGTTCCCAGCCAAAATAGCACCCCTATGCGGCCATATGTCCGCATACGAGTGCCTATGCGGACATATGGCCGCATAGGGGTGCTATTTTGGCTGGGAACGCGTAGTATCAGCCGCGTTCCCCAGCCTGACGGGTCCTGACGGCGAAACCGGAAGTGGCCGCCAGCGGGACCCGGAGCATCAGAGCGACTCGTCGTGGGCACCGATCAGCTGCAGGGGGCTGAGGTGAGCCCCAGGTGAGTAAAACTCATTTTTTTTTTCTCACTTAAGGTTCACTTTAACCACCCTGGAGTTCTATTAAGATCGCCAAGGCGGCTGCGGGAGGGTTTTTTTTAATGAAAAAAAAACTATTCCATGCAGCCAACTTTCAGTTGGCTGCATGAAAGCCCACTAGAGGGCGCTCAGGACACGTCATTCTGATCGCCTCTGGCGATCAGAATTAACAAGGAAGACCGCAATGAGCGGCCTTCCTTGTTTTGCTTACCTCATCGCCAAGGCGACGAGCGGAGTGACGTCATGGACGTCAGCTGACGTCCTGACGTCAGCCGCCTCCGATCCAGCCCTTAGCGCTGGCCGGAACTTTTTGTTCCGGCTATGCTGGGCTCGGGCGGCTGGGGGGACCCTCTTTCGCCGCTGCACGCGGCGGATCGCCGCTCTGCGGCGGCGATCAGGTAGCACACGCGGCTGGCAAAGTGCCGGCTGCGTGTGCTGCTTTTTATTTCATCAAAATCGGCCCAGCAGGGCCTGAGCGGCAGCCTCCGGCGGTGATGGACGAGCTGAGCTCGTCCATACCGCCCGGCTGGTTAAGTTACCTCCTGTGTAGTTAAAGAGGAACTCCAGTGAAAATAATGTAATAAAAAAGTGCTTAATTTTTACAATAATTATGAATGATTTAGTCAACGTTTGCCCATTGTAAGATCTTTCCTCTCCCTGATTTACATTCTGACATTTATCACATGGTGACATTTTTACTGCTGGCAGGGCATGTCAGTGGAAGGAGATGCTGCTTGCTTTTTTGGCAGTTGGAAACAGCTGTAATTTCCCACAATGCAACAAGGCTCTCAGTGTGATGTCAGGACCTCAGAGCTGTGAGGCAATGACATCACACCGTGGGAGGGGTTTCACCACAAAATCAGCCATACAGCGCCCCCTGATGATCCGTTTGAGAAAAAGAATAGATTTCTCTGTAAAAGGGGGTATCAGCTACTGGATGGGATGAAGTTCAATTCTTGGTTACGGTTTCTCCTTACATGCTAGAAACACCAAATTTGCCAGATAGTGGGAACAAGAGGAAACTTTCTTTTTTCAAATACCTTATAGTTTTTGAGAAAATCGATTTTAAAGTTTCAAAGGAAAAAAGTATACATTTCAATGCGGTAAATACATTAACTGTGATTTACCGCATTTAAATGTATACTTTTTTCCTTTAAAACTTTAAAATCGATTTTCTCAAAAACTATAAGGTCTTTTTGAAAAATGTCCTCTTGTTCCCATTGTTCTTCTTAACATAACTGGCAATTTTGGTGTTTCTAGCATGTTAGGGGGCTTTGCTATTAAGTTCAAATGAGTTGAACTTACCCGGGGCTTCTAACGGTCCCCCGCAGACATCCTGTGTTGGCGCAGCCACTCACCGATGCTCTGGCCCCGCCTCCCATTCACTTCTGGAATGTCTGACTTTAAAGTCAGAAGACCACTGCGCCTGCATTACCGTGTCCTCGATCCCGCTGATGTCATCAAGAGCGCACAGCGCAGGCCCAGTACACTCCTGGTGACATCAGCGGGAGCAAGGACACGGGTGTGCAGGCGCAATGGTTTTCTGACTTTAAAGTCAGAAATTCCAGAAGTGAACCGGAGGCGGGGCCGGAGCATCGGTGAGTGGCTGCACCAACACAGGATGTCTGCGGGGGACCATTAGAAGCCCCGGGTAAGTTCAGCTCATTTTCCCCCGACCCCCCTACAGTATCCCTTTAAAGGGACTCCGAGCTCACAATAAAAAAGAAAGTTGAACTCACCTGGGGCTTTCTCCAGCCCAGTGCTGGTCGGGAGGTCCCACGACGGCGTCCTGGCTCCTCTCCAACACCCCGATCCGGAATGGCTGTCAGGCCGCAGCCCGGGCGACACTCTCCCGAGTGTCGGGCTGCTCCTTCCGCGTATGACGCGGATGACGTCACACGCCGGCCGCCTCGCGTCATCACGGCGGCCGGCGTGAAAGTACTGCGCATGCGCGATTAAAGCGCGCATGCGCAGTACTTTCACGCCGGCCGCCGTGATGACGCGAGGCGGCCGGCGTGTGACGTCATCCGCGTCATACGCGGAAGGAGCAGCCCGACACTCGGGAGAGTGTCGCCCGGGCTGCGGCCTGTCAGCCATTCCGGATCGGGGTGTTGGAGAGGAGCCAGGACGCCGTCGTGGGACCTCCCGACCAGCACTGGGCTGGAGAAAGCCCCAGGTGAGTTCAACTTTCTTTTTTATTGTGAGCTCGGAGTCCCTTTAAAGTCGACGAGTTTTTAATCACGAATACCGACTCGTGATTACATGCGATTATTCGACTCAAAACCGCACTTGACTTGAGTTGGATATCCCTTTCTACTCGTGATCGTGATCCTGAGTCAATTCGTAAGTGGGCGGAGTCAAATTCGTGATTGGGTGTATCCGAGCACCACTGTTAATTGCACATGGGACACTGAATTCAATGCAGCCCCAGTAGTGGACAGGTACAAATATGTCATTCACTTTTTCTTCCGAGTTTTCTCCCTTTGTGATATTTTCAAACTTTTTTATTTTCTTTTTTATTAACTTTGCGGTACTTTTTCAATTGCAGAGCGCTGAAAAGTTATTTTAAAAAGTTGAAAAATGATCTCCTAGGAGAAAAAGTGCATATTGGCACCTCACTACCTATACTAGGGGACACACACTACCTATACTGGGGGCACCTTACTACCTATACTAGAGGACACACACTACCTATACTGGGGGCACCTTACTACCTATACTAGAGGACACACACTACCTATACTAGGGGACACCTCACTACCTATACTGGGGGCACCTTACTACCTATACTAGAGGACACACACTACCTATACTGGGGGCACCTTACTACCTATACTAGAGGACACACACTACCTATACTGGGGGCACCTCACTACCTATACTAGGGGACACACACTACCTATACTGGGGGCATCTTACTACCTATACTGGGGGCATCTTACTACCTATACTAGGGGACACACACTACCTATACTGGGGGCATCTTACTACCCATACTAGGGGGAAACACACTACCTATACTGGGGGCATCTTACTACCTATACTAGGGGACACCATACTACCTATACTGGGGGCATCTTACTACCCATACTAGGGGGAAACACGCTACCTATACTGGGGGCATCTTACTACCTATACTAGGGGGAAACACACTACCTATACTGGGGGCACCTCACTACCTATACTGGGGGCACCTTACTACCTATACTAGGGGACACCACACTACCTATACTGGGGGCATCTTACTACCTATACTAGGGGACACACACTACCTATACTGGGGGCATCTTACTACCCATACTAGGGGGAAACACACTACCTATACTGGGGGCACCTTACTACCTATACTAGGGGACACCACACTACCTATACTGGGGGCATCTTACTACCTATACTAGGGGACACAACACTACCTATACTGGGGGCATCTTACTACCCATACTAGGGGGAAACACACTACCTATACTGGGGGCACCTTACTACCTATACTGGGGGCACCTTACTACCCATACTAGGGAACACCACACTACCTATACTAGGGGACACCACACTACCTATACTGGGGGCACCTTACTACCTATACTAGGGGACACACACTACCTATAATAGGGAACATCACACTACCTATACTGGGGGCACCTCACTACCTATACTAGGGGACACCACACTACCTATACTGGGGTCACCTTACTACCTATACTAGGGGACACACACTACCTATACTAGGGGACACCACACTACCTATACTGGGGGCACCTTACTACCTATACTAGGGGACACACACTACCTATACTAGGGAACACCACACTACCTATACTGGGGGCACCTCACTACCTATACTAGGGAATACCACACTACCTATACTAGGGGACACCACACTACCTATACTGGGGGCACCTTACTACCTATACTAGGGGACACACACTACCTATACTAGGGGACACCTCACTACCTATACTGGGGGCACCTTACTACCCATACTAGGGAACACCACACTACCTATACTGGGGGCACCTTACTACCTATACTAGGGGACACACACTACCTATACTAGGGAACACCACACTACCTATACTGGGGGCACCTCACTACCTATACTAGGGGACACCACACTACCTATACTGGGGGCACCTTACTACCTATACTAGGGGACACACACTACCTATACTAGGGAACACCACACTACCTATACTGGGGGCACCTCACTACCTATACTAGGGGACACCACACTACCTATACTGGGGGCACCTTACTACCTATACTAGGGGACACACACTACCTATACTGGGGGCACCTTACTACCTATACTGGGGGCACCTTACTACCTATACTAGGGGACACACACTACCTATACTGGGGGCACCTCACTACCTATACTAGGGGACACACACTACCTGTACTGGGGGCACCTTACTACCTATACTGGGGGACACCACACTACCTATACTGGGGGACACACACTACCTATACTGGGGGCATCTTACTACCCATACTGGGGGACACACACTACCTATACTGGGGGCACCTTACTACCTATACTAGGGGACACCACACTACCTATACTGGGGGCACCTTACTACCTATACTAGGGGACACACACTACCTATACTGGGGGCATCTTACTACCCATACTAGGGGACACACACTACCTATACTGGGGGCACTTTACTACCTATACTAGGGGACACCACACTACCTATACTGGGGGCACCTTACTACCCATACTAGGGGACACACACTACCTATACTGGGGGCACCTCACTACCTATACTAGGGGACACACACTACCTATACTGGGGGCACCTCACTACCTATACTAGGGGACACACACTACCTATACTGGGGGCACCTTACTACCTATACTGGGGGCACCTTACTACCTATACTAGGGGACACACACTACCTATACTGGGGGCACCTCAGTACCTATACTAGGGGACACACACTACCTATACTGGGGGCACCTTACTACCTATACTGGGGGACACCACACTACCTATACTGGGGGACACACACTACCTATACTGGGGGCATCTTACTACCCATACTGGGGGACACACACTACCTATACTGGGGGCACCTTACTACCTATACTAGGGGACACCACACTACCTATACTGGGGGCACCTTACTACCTATACTAGGGGACACACACTACCTATACTGGGGGCATCTTACTACCCATACTAGGGGACACACACTACCTATACTGGGGGCACCTTACTACCTATACTAGGGGACACCACACTACCTATACTGGGGGCACCTTACTACCCATACTAGGGGACACACACTACCTATACTGGGGGCATCTTACTACCCATACTGGGGGACACACACTACCTATACTGGGGGCACCTTACTACCTATACTAGGGGACACCACACTACCTATACTGGGGGCACCTTACTACCTATACTAGGGGACACACACTACCTATACTGGGGGCATCTTACTACCCATACTAGGGGACACACACTACCTATACTGGGGGCACCTTACTACCTATACTAGGGGACACCACACTACCTATACTGGGGGCACCTTACTACCCATACTAGGGGGGACACACTACCTATACTGGGGGCACCTTACTACCTATACTAGGGGACACACACTACCTATACTGGGGGCACCTTATTACCTATACTAGGGGACACACACTACCTATACTGGGGGCACCTTATTACCTATACTAGGGGACACCACACTACCTATACTAGGGGACACACACTACCTATACTGGGGGCATCTTACTACCCATACTAGGGGACACACACTACCTATACTGGGGGCACCTTACTACCTATACTAGGGGACACCACACTACCTATACTGGGGGCACCTTACTACCTATACTAGGGGACACACACTACCTATACTGGGGGCACCTTATTACCTATACTAGGGGACACACACTACCTATACTGGGGGCACCTTATTACCTATACTAGGGGACACCACACTACCTATACTGGGGGCACCTTACTACCTATACTAGGGGACACCACACTACCTATACTAGGGGCACCTTACTACCTATACTAGGGGACACACACTACCTATACTGGGGGCACCTTACTACCTATACTGGGGGACACCACACTACCTATACTGGGGGACACACACTACCTATACTGGGGGCATCTTACTACCCATACTGGGGGACACACACTACCTATACTGGGGGCACCTTACTACCTATACTAGGGGACACCACACTACCTATACTGGGGGCACCTTACTACCTATACTAGGGGACACACACTACCTATACTGGGGGCATCTTACTACCCATACTAGGGGACACACACTACCTATACTGGGGGCACCTTACTACCTATACTAGGGGACACCACACTACCTATACTGGGGGCACCTTACTACCCATACTAGGGGACACACACTACCTATACTGGGGGCATCTTACTACCCATACTGGGGGACACACACTACCTATACTGGGGGCACCTTACTACCTATACTAGGGGACACCACACTACCTATACTGGGGGCACCTTACTACCTATACTAGGGGACACACACTACCTATACTGGGGGCATCTTACTACCCATACTAGGGGACACACACTACCTATACTGGGGGCACCTTACTACCTATACTAGGGGACACCACACTACCTATACTGGGGGCACCTTACTACCCATACTAGGGGGGACACACTACCTATACTGGGGGCACCTTACTACCTATACTAGGGGACACACACTACCTATACTGGGGGCACCTTATTACCTATACTAGGGGACACACACTACCTATACTGGGGGCACCTTATTACCTATACTAGGGGACACCACACTACCTATACTAGGGGACACACACTACCTATACTGGGGGCATCTTACTACCCATACTAGGGGACACACACTACCTATACTGGGGGCACCTTACTACCTATACTAGGGGACACCACACTACCTATACTGGGGGCACCTTACTACCTATACTAGGGGACACACACTACCTATACTGGGGGCACCTTATTACCTATACTAGGGGACACCACACTACCTATACTGGGGGCACCTTAGTACCTATACTAGGGGACACACAATACCTATACTGGGGGCCACCTTACTACCCATACTAGGGGACAGGACACCTTACTACCTATATTAGGGGACACCACACTACCTATACTGGGGCCACATTACTACCTATATTAGGGGACACACACTACCTATACTGGGGGCACCTTATTACCTATACTAGGGGACACCACACTACCTATACTGGGGGCACCTTAGTACCTATACTAGGGAACACCACACTACCTATACTGGGGGCACCTTATTACCTATACTAGGGGACACCACACTACCTATACTGGGGGCACCTTAGTACCTATACTAGGGGACACACAATACCTATACTGGGGGCCACCTTACTACCCATACTAGGGGACAGGACACCTTACTACCTATACTAGGGGACACCACACTACCTATACTGGGGGCACATTACTACCTATATTAGGGGACACCACGTTACCTATACTGGGGGCACTTTACTACCTATACTAGGGGACACCACACTACCTATACTGGGGGCACCTTACTACCTATACTAGGGGACACCACACTGCCTGTACTGAGTGCACCTTACTACCTATACTAGGGGACACCACGTGACCTATACTGGGGGCACTTTACTACCTATACTAGGAGACACCACGCTACCTATACCAGGGGCACCTTACTACCTATACTAGGGGAAACCACACTACCTATACTGGGGGCACCGTCCTTACTACCTATACTTGGGGACACCACACTACCTATACTGGGGGCACCTTACTACCTATACTAGGGGACACCACGTGACCTATACTGGGGGCACCTTACTACCTATACTAGGGGAAACCACACTACCTATACTGGGGGCACCTTACTCCCTTTACTTGGGGACACCACACTACCTATACTGGGAGCACCGTCCTTACTACCTATACTTGGGGACACCACACTACCTATACTGGGGGCACCTTACTATCTATACTAGGGGACACCACACTGCCTATACTGGGGGCCACCTTACTACCTATACTTGGGGACACCACACTACCTATACTGGGGGCACCTTACTACCTATACTAGGGGACACTACACTACCTATACTGGGGGCACCTTACCATGTACTCTAGGGGACACCATGCTACCTATACTGGGGGCACCTCACCATGTACTCTAGGGGACACCATGCTACCTAGGAAGAGAGACTACCGGGAATTTTGCTGTGGGGGGACCTGGCCAATGTGCTGGCTGCCAGGGAGTTATGGAGGGTTACCTTTTCCTTCAGGTAGGGGACCCCAGATAACTTTTGCCCCAGGACCCCCATGCTGCTTATACTGGCCCTGGTTGTGTGCTATCATATACAGCCGTTTCTTACCATTGCATTGAAATTATTCCAGCAACCATTTATTTTGTACACACAGAGGCTGTAAGAAGGTTCCAGTTGGTCTTTAAAGTCGTGAGCCTGTGGCACAGACAAGATGTTACACGTTCTCATCAAAGCAGAGCAGCGTGTGTGATCCGCCCATCTGTCACATGGACTGTCACCTTCTGCTTGACATTATGTTTTAGAACTTTCACAGTTTTCTCAGAACTTGAACCATATTTCTGGCTACACACACTGTTCTGCTTTCTTCAGGGCCTGCTGAGGTTATGATTCCAAGACCAATAAAACTGCACAACAAGCTCGCTTTTTAGAAGGCTCTTAGCCCTTTGCTGCACTTAGGGTGGTTGGGAAATGACACTGAAGAAGACCCGTCACAGATTTGTTGAGGTAAATAATGTTTCAGTAATGGGAGATGATACCGAGAGGGACATAGAGAGATGGAATCTGTATCCTGTATCCCCTTTTATTCAACAACAACAAACAACATTTGTAAAACGCTTTTCTCCCATAGGACTCAAAGCGCATAAGCATGGCTCAGACCAGTATTTGGTTGATTGGTAAGCTGTGGTACGGAGGAAGAATTCTACAAGATCTGCAAATGCAAGGCTAAACAGGTGGCTTTTCAGTCTGGATTTGAAAAAAACTCCAGGGATGGAGCTGTTTTTACTGGGTGTGGTAGGAAGTTCCAAAGGGTAAGGGCAGCATGACAGAAAGCTCTGGCTCCAGGTTTTGAGGCGCACTCTGGCAGCGACCAAGTTTAGGGATCCTGCTGATTTGAGGTTGTGAGAAGTGTGGTGCAGTTTCAGCAAGTCCTTCATGTATCCAGGGCCCAAATTGTGTCTTAAATGACATTTTTGCTCAGTGAAGTCCAAAATGATCAAATTGGTGCAAATGTCATCAAAATTTTCCCATGATCACATTTCCGGTTGTTCAGACACTAGTAATGGTTTAGAAGTTATTCATCGATCCTCAGGTGCTGCAGAAGATTTCAGGCAGATAAAATCAGAATGATCGAATCTCTAGAGCAGGGGTCCCCAAACTTTCCCGGTCAAGGGCCGGGTCAACATACCTCAGACTGCTGGGGGGCCGGAACATACATAAAATAATATTGAAAAGCATTACATTGAATCTAGGTATGGATTCCCCCCAATCATTCCTGGAGAAGAACTCCCAGCAGCAGCCATTCAGTCATGCGGCGCCCGAAGAACATCTTTGTGCACCAGACAGTGAAGCATACCCAGGTGACAACCTGCCTTCCAGTTGGACAGCAGTGTCACCTGATGCAGAATTGGATTGTAAGCCATTAAATGACTGTTTACTGGCTTCTACAGTATGTGGATTGGTGGTGCCAGCACTATGCAGGCGGCCGATATTTAATAGTGCAGTGGGCCACATCTAGAAGTTATACATTTTGTGCTTGGGGGGCCAGTGAAAAAGCCTTGGGAGGCTGCAATCGGCCTGCAGGCCTTAGTTTGAGGACCACTGCTCTAGAGTAACTTCAAGTCTTCTTTCAGCGTGTTTAGGCCCCTTTTATACTTGTTTTTTTTTTTTTTTTTGCGTTGCATTACCCTTTCTGCTCGCAGGGTAACACAACAGTAAAGAAAGTGTATGGGGTGTCATGCGCATGCACAGAGCTTTCCCGGCCGTGGTCACGCACTGTAGGACGCATGCAGCTGGGCCATTGTAGGCGCAATGATGCTCGACTCCGCTGACCCGGAAGAGGCTCCCGGAGGGGCTTCAGGTATAAAAGGGGGGGGGGGGGGGTAGAGGAGAATGGGGGGAACAGCAGCTCCCCCTACATGTCTGCTCCCCCTGTTTCTCCTAGTGTGTTGAGTTTTGGTATACTTTAATCATAGCTCCCAACCGGCCCTCTTTCAGAGGGACAGTCCCTCTTTGGGAGCCCTGTCCCTCTGTCCATCTTTTCTTCCTCATCTGTCCCTCTTTCAGGACTTTGTCCCTCTTTCTGTGTAAATATATATATTTCTCTACTAAACGTGTTTGATTGACTAGAAACTGTATTCCCATCCTTTAAATTGATATATTAATAATTTTAAATTGTGAATATGAAGGAAAATGAACCAGGATAGAAAGGACCGGTGTGGTCTGATTTATAAAACATGTTTTTCTTATGAAAGCTTTATGGTATGCGTGACTAGGGGTGTGACAGGGGCGTGATCAGGGGTGTGGCAGGGACGTGGTTTAAGTTTTCCCCCGTTTCTTATCTCAAAAAGTTGCGAGGTATGCTAGTGTGTTGGGCTCTGGTATCCTTTAAAGATTCCTTTTCCAAATTCTTGTTCTGAGTAATTGCAAGAGGTTAGATAGCTCTTTTTAATATTATTCCTCTGTGTAGTAATCCAGTCTAGAACACACATATTTTTGGGCACCTCCAACACCTAAAAAAAAAACCCTTGTCTTTTGCCACCTCTTCGGAGGTGTTAGTCTGTGCTAGTTGTGGTTATCAGAATCAGAATCAGATTATACATGAGTAGGAAAGAACACAGGAGGAGAGCGACCACCCAGGTGTAGGAAGATCCGGCGCATACGGAGGTTGCAGGACTGCAACTCATCTTTGTGAGTATTTACTACCCACAATTCTGCAACTCAATTTTCTGACCTAACGATATTGCACCATGGGCCTCCTTGTTTCCTGCATTCCATAGGTTCTGGAATTATCTGCCATTGGAGGGCAGCAGCACGGTTGTGTAGTAGTTAGCACTCTCACCTTGCAGCGATGGATCCCGGTTCGAATCCTAGCCAGGGCACCATCTACACGGAGTTTGTATGTTCTCCCCGTGTCTGTGTGGGTTTCCTCCGGGCACTCTGGTTTCCTCCCACCCTCCAAAAACAAACAAATAAGTTAATTGGCTTCCCCTAAATTGGCCCTAGACTCCGATACATACACTACACTATACATACATAAACATATGACTATGGTAGGATTAGATTGTGAGCTCCTCCGGGGACAGTAAGTGACAAGACAATAGATACTCTGTACAGCGCTGCGGAAGATGTTGGCGCAATATAAATACTAAATAATAATAATAATAATTGGAGATGGTGGAATTGGTAGAAACTGACCCATAGCTACACTGAACAAGTGAGGCATTCATATGATAGAATACAGCAGAAAAAAAAAACACTAGGAGGAGGTTCTTGTCCTTGCCAGCTTACAATCTAGGGGATAGTGGGGTGGAGACAATGGGGGGCCAGACAAGGCAGTGAACCTTCAATGCTACCTATAGCAAACTATGGGCTTGTCTCAACAGGTGTGTTTTTATTTTTAGAGAATGCTTGAAGGTTCCAAGGCTCGGAGCATGACGGACTGGCCGTGGGAGAGAGTTCCAAAGGAGAGGTTATGCTTGTGAGAAGTCCTGGATGCGGGATTGAGAGGAGGTGATTAAGCTAGAGGACAGGAGGGTCTCTTGGGAGGAGTGAAGGTTCTGGGTGAGATGGAATCTGGAGATTACTGAGGAACTACTGATGAACTTTTAAGGTAGCCATACACTGGTCGATTTGCCATCAGATTCGACCAACAGATAGATCCCTCTCTGATCGAATCTGATCAGAGAGGGATCGTATGGCTACCTTTACTGCAAACAGATTGTGAACCGATTTCAGCCTGAAACCATTCACAATCTGTTGTGGTGGTGGTGGTGGTGCTCCTGCCGCTTCCCCCCCCCCCCCAGCATACTTTACCTGCTCCGCCGGCGCGACTGCCCCCGGTCACCGTTGCTCCGTCTCCGCTCTGGTCTCCGGACCCGGCATGCTTTACTTCTTCCTGCCCAGCAGGAAGTTTAAACAGTGGAGCGCCCTCTACTGTTTAAACTTCCTGCTGGGCAGGAGGAAGTGAAGCATGCCGGAGACCAGACCAGAACGGAGACGGAACAGCGGTGACCGGCGGGCGGAGCAGGTATTGCATGCGGGCTCTATTGCGTCGGTCGTCGGGCACTCGAACGCCGCTAGCGACGCGCTCCCTACCCGCGGGCGATCGACGGTAATTTTCCGCACGGAGCGATCGACGGGATCGGACGAAATGGATCGAAATTCGGCGTGTAGCGGGAACGATGTGACAGCAGATTCGATCCCATTGATCGAATCTGCTGTCGATCTGGCGGGAATCGGCCTAGTGGATGGCCAGCTTTACACTGCCACCATTGAGTCTGTCCTCTGCTCATCGATCCTGGTCTGGTACGCTGGCTCTTCCACCAAAGACAGATACAAACTTCAGAGGATCATTAGATCAGCGGAAAGAATTATCAGACGACCGCTCCTCTCACTTAACCTCCTCCACTACTCCAGACTACGCTCCAGAGCACTGAGGATTGCCGGCGACCCCTCACACCCGGTCACCGCTTTTTTACCCGGCTCCCTTCAGGCCGTTGGTTTCGGGCCATCTACACCAGAACTTCGAGGCATAGTAACTCCTTTTCCCCCTCCGCTGTCAACCTCCTGAACGGGCTGGACTGAACTACCTAGCATAACTCTATGTCGAAACTGTACACTGTTTACTGAATTCTAATCCTACTTTGCACTCCTGTTTTGTATTTACTTTTGCACTATGGAGCTGCACTCCTGTGTCTGCATGTTCTGTTCTTTTCTACTTCTGAGCAATTGTAATGTGTCAAACCCAATTCCGGGCACAACCCAGTCGTGCTTGGCGAATACATTTCTTTCTGATTTCTGATTCTGAAATGTAAGGAGGTGACAACTTATGAAGCGCTTTGCTTATAGCAAGACATAGCCATAACTGCATTTATCTTCTTCACCCTAGTCCAGTAAGAGCTGGGTTTGGACATTTTACTACCCATGGCCCATTGTCACCAATCCTGCCTCCCCCAACCACCCAGCCAGTGCGCCACCCATCCTGTCTGCTCCCCCTGTCCCGCTTTTGTTTTCCTGGTCCTGTGCTCTCCCATCCTGTGTACTTCCCTGGCCTTGTGCTCCCCCCATTCTATGCTGTGCTTGGGGGAAGCACAGTGAAGGATGGGGGGAGCACAGGACCAGTACTGCACTGCTCGCCCGTGTGGAAGCAGTGTGGCCATGGACTGGGTTTGTGACTGCTATTCTTTAGCTGCCGTTTAATTGGCTTAGTGTGCCTGCCTGCTGCCCGCCCCTTACTTCCTGGTACCCAAGGCCATGGCCTCTGTGGCAATGAGTCCAGCGCAGACCATTGTTTGATGATATTTCTGGCACAATGCGTTGGCAGGCCTTATTTCCAATAATATTTATATAATCAGTAAAAGCAATAGACTATAACAGACAATTTTTTATTATTATTTTTATTATTATTATAGCTCTGCTTTATCTGTAGTCACGAGTCCAGACTGGTTGATCCGGTTGTCTCGGCACGTCTCACCGCATGTGCCAGACAGACCGTTTTTACCATGAAAAATCATTTTTATTAAAAGATATTTGCTGGGAAGGTTCTGTCCTTTCGGGTCTTCTAGGGCTGCCAATCCCAACTTTAATTTTTTTTTTTTTTCTATTGAGTATATTGCCCAAAATAAAAATAAAAAAATCACGGACAGCTTGAATTTTTTACGGACCCTCTGACATAACGTTTAACAGGCCTGGAAGATAGTATGATCTAGTCTCTGGCAATGTCTTTTACGACTAGCATGTTGGAAATAATCATATATGTCAGCTTGTAAATATCGTGTATGGTAGACACATTGCTGGAGGAAAGGGGCTTGGCCTTGGACCCGAGAGCTCTCCGTGTGACATGTATAAATTGCCTCGCTATTGAAGAGTCGAACCGCCATATAAAATTGTCATTACTGCATCAGCTTAACGGGATGATCTGATCCCTGTGATTGGCTCGACATCAGCAGCAAAAAATGAGCAATGCTTTTAATGGATGTTACATTTTTCCCAGAGATTTCACGGATGGGTCAGAGAAGTGTATTTTTTTACAGGTTGTCCATAAATTTCGGCATGTGGTGCAAACCTAACAGCAGCAGATACCCCCCTCCCAAAAAATGAAAAAATGAAAGAATTAAGGTGGTCATACATCTAGTGATTATGGGGCCCGATCAACCATCTGATTCAATAATTTTATCGAATCGGAGAAAAAACGGTGCCATAACATGTCCGCCCAATCGATGATTTTCAGGCTGAAATTGGTTCAATGCATCGCTTGGACATACTGGAAAATCTCTGGCAAAAGTGCTCGATTGTAGCTTGACGGTGTTATCGTGAGTGTCATTCAGATTTCATCCTCTAATTACTGCACCTAAATGGGTGTTCCAAGCAGCGGTCATGTGACTACAAACACTTCCTGCTTCTGGGTTGAAGGAGGAAGCGTAGTAGTCACATGACGCTGCTTGGAATGCAGCATGGGAAGCGCCGTGAGACGGGTTAAAGAAGAAGGCTCCCCCAGGCCGGTGTCTCCTCAAGTGTAAAATACCCCTGCTACACCCCTTACCCCCGTTGCTCTGTAAATTCTCACCTGTTATACAAAGCATTTATATGGTATTTTGACTTGGATGAACCAATTCTGGTCTTGGTTGTCCATTAAAATGCACCTGCTGGATCTGCAGCCCAAGTGGCCAAGTAAATGCAGCTCTGACAGGAGAGACTCACCATATTAATCTATATTTAGATATGTTTTTGATATACGTGTTACAGATATTGTTGACTAGTGATTTCTATGTCTTTTCAGTCACATGTACTTAATATAAGAATGTTGACTTTAAATTGTTAAAGCAATTGTTTAACCACCCTGGCGTTCTGATTAAATCGCCAGGGTGGCTGCGGGAGGGTTTTTTTTAAATAAAAAAAAAACTATTTCATGCAGCCAACTGAAAGTTGGCTGCATGAAAGCCCACTAGAGGGCGCTCCGGAGGCGATCTTCCGATCGCCTCCGGCGCCCAGAATAAACAAGGAAAGCCGCAATGAGCGGCCTTCCTTGTTTTGCTTATATCGTCGCCATAGCGACGAGCGGAGTGACGTCATCGACGTCAGCCGACGTCGTGACGTCAGCCGCCTCCGATCCAGCCCTTAGCGCTGGCCGGAACTTTTTGTTCCGGCTACGCTGGGCTCAGGCGGCTGGGGGGACCCTCTTTCGCCGCTGCTCGCGGCGAATCGCCGCAGAGCGGCGGCGATCAGGCAGCACACGCGGCTGGCAAAGTGCCGGCTGCGTGTGCTGCTTTTTATTTCATTAAAATCGGCCCAGCAGGGCCTGAGCGGCAGCCGCTGGCGGTGTTGGACGAGCTGAGCTCGTCCAGACCGCTCAGCTGGTTAATATCTTAAGTTGTAATTTATGTTTGTAAATGTACAAAGAAAAACCCAATAAAAAATCTAATGTTAAAAAAAAAAAAAATTCTCACCTGTCCCACTGGCGCAACTCCTCACATTCTATCCTGAGACCCCCGTTAATATGCATGCCTGCACCAGACGCATGTGTGATGTCATACACATGCCGCATGGAACATCACTCGCGATAACTGGAGTTGTCAGAGGAGGACTTCGGGAGTTTGCCAGTGGGACAGGTGAACATTTTCAGGTGGGAGAGGTGGCATCCTTAGATTTCTGATGGTTGTTCTGCGGTGTCAGGGCCGGATTTACAATTTTGGAGCCTGTAGGCACATAACTCCGCCCCTCAACACAGACCACACCCCTAAGTAAAAAATATTCTGACATCACACATGCGCCCACATAATTCTGGCAACCATGTGGGGGGCGCATGTATGCTTATTGGGGACAGAGCAAGGTGCCGGCGGTGGACATGGACAGGTTAATTATAGTGCATGGGGGGAGGATTATTTGACATTAGGAGGGCAGCGCCAGGAGTTTAGTCACTTGTCCCGATATTGCTCGCTGTTACCGACATGAACTCAATCGATCACGACGGCCCAACATCTTGCAGCCTGTCTGATGGATACATGTGACCAATTTTGGCCCTGCAGGCAGCTCGCCCGTCATCCCGCTGGCGGTGGCTGTGGTCTGCATTACCGGCGGAGTCCTTGCTTCATTGATGACCTCATCAAGCGAGGGTCCTTAAAGATACAGAAGGAAGCCACCAGTAATGCAGACCACAGCCGCCGCCAGCGGGATGATGGGTGAGCTGCCTGCAGTGCATCCGATCTTATATCAGAGGGAGGGAGGAAGGGTGGGAAGTGGAACAGTGTCTGCACAGCACTGCATGGGGACATTTGCATCAGGGGAGGAAGAAAGAAGCAGGGCAACTGTTTGCAGAACACTGCAACATCTGCGGAGGGTGGCAGTGTCATTCGCCGGGGGGGGCATTTGTGGAGGGGGGAAGGGGCGCCTCTCCTAAATACGGCACCTGTAGGCACATGCCTTATCCGGCCCTGTGCAGTGTGTAGGCAGGCAATAGATCTCATTCTGATCTGATTTGTTTAGAAAGAGATCTGTTACATGGTCGATCTAGTGATGTATGGGCACCGTAAAGCCTTTTTCACACATGACAGAATTTGTATGCAAATTGAGTTTTTTTGTCTGCTGCACATCTAATGTAGGCCAGTGGCATCGCATTTTAAAACAAATTTTAACATTTTAATTTCCTGCAGAAAAAAAAAATCAGCCTACATGTATGATTTTTTTTTTGTTTTGTTTTTTTGCATGGACATGATTCAAGTCAAATGTTGTTGTTCGCATTCCAAATGCAAAAATTTACAGGCAAGTACCAAAGTTTTCATAAATGGTAAGAACAGTAGTAGCAACACCTCCAAAAAAACACAAGAACATGCTCAACATGCTGCTCTAAAAATCCACAGGAAATGGAGGGGAGGGACAGGAAGTTATAGCTTTAAAAAAATTCCCACTGTGAATGTTTGCAAAAAATGCGTGCAAAAATTTGCACATGCAGATTCGCAAAACATTTGTGAAAATTGCTATGACAGGCACTCTAAAGGTGAGTACTCATCACCCGACGGGTCCAGCGATATTCCCTTGTCGACAAGTGCTTGGCAAATCCTCTTCCTGCTCATGACGCTCATGAGTAGTTTGTGTAAAGTGTCACTAAGCGTCGTTCGCATGAGCATGCACCTGTACCCACGTCGCGAGAATGCAAAAATGACCACTTGTCGCTCAAAACGTGGCTTGTCATCAAAAAAATTGTTAGGAAAATCCTGTGGCGGGTACAAGCTTTAAGTGTATTCAGAATATGTAGATCTTCTAGAATTGTCCTATGTAGACATCACCAGAGATGTGTCTCCCTGGGGTTACTGGAGCCCCCCGTGTCCTTTATCTGGGAAATTGGTCAAAGCCACCGAGAGCTGTTTCTGGCCTGATGCAACCATGGAAGGCAGCCCCTCCAGCAGAGCTTACTCCTGAGGGCTAGCATTGAAGATGATTTTGCTAGCCTTGGGACACAAAACAATTCAGATAATTACTGGCTCTCTGTTGTAAAATTCAAGCAAACGTTCACTGGACAGGAATGCACTCTTTTGCCTCTTTTCTTCTCCCTTAAAGGAATGTTTCGGAGCTCAGATGGGGCCAGACTGAAGCAAAATCCTATAGAGCCATCACCGGGACAAACTTCCCAAACGTTTCATTAATGCTAACCTGTGAGTTCTACCAGCCCCCTGCAGCCATCCTGTGCCCGCACCAGTCCTCCACGATCCTTCGTTCCCCCTCCACCAGCTAGTTTCATTTTCTGCTCCTGCTCAGGACGCTCTTGCAGACAGCAGCGCATGCAAGGATACACGTTGCCAGGACTGCGCAGGCGCAGTGACCTGCCGACTCTTGAGTCAGTGAAAACAAAACTAGCTGGCAGCGGGGAAACGGAGGATCGTTGCAGACTGGCGCAGGCCCAGGACAGCTGCAGGAGGCTGGTAGGAGCCCCAGGTGAGTGAAGCTCTATTTTTATAGGTGACTTAAGTTTCCCTTTAAATTGGAGAACAGTCAGATACTCACCTCAGTAGGCTTTCCACAGCCTCCTCCAGATCATCGCCTCTCGCTGGGACCCTCTGAAACTTTGCGGCCGCACTTCCATGCGTGAAACGCACAAGGCCACACAGTGCAGGTCTTGTTGAAGAGCACGCACTCTTCAACAAGCCCTTGCCAAGGAGTTTCGGGAGGGTCCAGCGCTGGAACATTGAGGTGAAGTGAGATGGTGAAGCCTCTGCATTGTCCAGTAGCTTTGCCTTACTCAGGTAACAAAAATAAGACATCCCCACTGAATAAAAGCCCTTGCTGAATTTTGAGCATACTCGAAATATAAGCCCTACCCCGATAGTAAGCCCTAGCAGCATTTACGTTGGGGGAAAGTATGGCAACTTGGGATATGTTTGCTGTGTCTTCCACTGTCACGGGCGGGACCATGCCTCCGTTATTGGGTCAATCACTGCACTCGCTGAGGAGCAGTAGCAGCTGCATGGCATGGAGGAGATGGGACAGTGTGGCAAAGAGGAGGATGTACTGGTAGGAAGACAGAGGTGGTCACAGGGAGAGATTGGGGGACATGGGACAGTGAAAGGCACTGGGGACACCAGGAGGACATGGGGACAGCAGAAGACAGAGCAGAGGGCACAGGATGACAGGGGACAGAGGGGGACACCAGGAGGACAAGGGAGCAGGGCAGACAGGTGGTTCCAGCAGAGGAAGAGGCAGCATAGTGGGGACGGGAAGTAGGATATTAGACATCCCCTGAAAATAAGCCCTAGCACATCTTTTGGAGCAAAAAATTAATACAAGACACTGTCTTATTTTGGGGGAAACACAGCATGTATCCATCACTGAGAATTCTCTGTTTCCAATCTTCAAAGGTCAACTACACAGACTGGCTGCAAGATCACCGCCAGCTATTTCCACCATAAATGAAGTATAATAAAGGAATTCTTTCTCTCTAAATCATTTTCAAAATAGTTGTGGAGCACTCCTCAGTTTTCAGAGCGGATGTGCCACGGTATGGCCAGCTGCACCCCACTAGGATGTGATTGGTTGCTTTGGGATGCTGCTGGGGTATAAATGTTTGCTGTAATGCAATTGTAGATTGTTTCCTGCACAGCATAGCTTGATAAAGGGGCGGCTGCCCTGAAACGTCGCATTGATTGCTGATATGCCTGTAATAAGCAAATAAAAGAGCTATATACAATGGATGGTGCCGGTTCTCTTCTACTACACGTTTCTCTCTAAATCATTCGCCTTACTGCAGAAATTCACTTTGATTCCAAAACAACAAAACAACATTTGTAAAGCGCTTTTCTCCCATTGGAGTCAAAGTGCATAAGCATGGTTCAGACCAGTAATTGGCTGATTGGTAAATTGTGGTAAAGAGTAGAGTTGTCTCAAACCTCCGATTTTAGGTTCGCGAACCTCAAACACAAACTGCCGCAAAAGTTCGCAAACCTGCGCAGTTCGTGAACCGCAATAGACTTCAATGGGCAGGCGAACTTTCAAAACTAAAAACACTAATTCTGGCCACTAAAGTGATGGAAAAGATGTTTCAAGGGGTCTAACACCTGCAGGGGGGCATGACGGAGTGGGATACACGCCAAAAGTCCCGGGGAAAAATCCGGAATTGACGCACAGCAGGGTTTAATGGCAGAAATCACATTGAATGCTAAATTGGAGGCATAAAGTGCTTTAAAACATCTTGCATGTGTATACACCAATCAGGTAGTGTAATTAGTGTACTGCTTCACAATGACAGACTAAACTCACTGTGTAACGCACCGCAAATAGCTGTATGTGTAGTGATGGCCGTGCTGGACTGGTGCGCACCATGGCGAGAGTGCAGACGATGGCGGTTTTCAAGCCCATATGGTCGGGCTGAGGTAACTTAATGACAGAACAGCAGGAGTGTCCAGCTGATCTAATCTGGTTGTCCACAATGAAGCAACAACCTTATTATCTTCTTGGGTCAGGTGTGTCCCCAGCCCAACACACTCATTTAGCCGGTCATTGCTTCATTGTGATATGCAAGCCCCTTCACCGCAACAAGGTAACGATCATGAAGGGGAATTGACACATGTACATGCCTTTTGTTTTGTTGTTGCAGCCGCAGTGCACCCAGAAAAATTAGGCAGGCATGTACACGCACCAGAAAAATTATTATAGTCCTGGACCTTGTTGGTGGTGGCAGAGAAGGCAGTCAAGCATGATGCTGTGTGGGGACCGACTTAGTCTTGGGGCAGGCAGTCACACGGTGTACAGGCAGAGATGCTGTGTGTGGGGACTGTCTTCGAGCAGGTCTGACCGTGCGTTGCAGACCACGTGGTCAGATGGACCCTTGACCCAACGCTGTGTGCCAGAGATGACACCACTTGCCTTTGAACATCACGGTACAGTTTGGGTATTGCCTTTTTAAAGAAATAATTGCGTGATGGTATCTTACACTGCGGTGTGTGGCTTTTCTTGTGTGTGCTGCTTTTCCTCAGGTGGTCATCCCATTGCAGTTTGTACTCTGTAATCATGTGCCTTCGTAAGGTAGTTGTCCCTACACGGGTCTTGGTCTTTACACGGCTCAATTTTCTTTGGCAGAGAGTACAGATGGCATTACTCTCATCTGAGGCAGACACACAAAAAAATTTCCACACCACTGAGCCCTGGGATAATGGCACTTTGGTGATGGCTGCCGACGGAGTGTTAAGTGGGGTGCCAGAATCAGAGCAGGAGGAGGAAGATATGTCGCGCTTCCGTGCGGAAGCTGAGGAAGATGAGGTGTTCTGGCACGTGCCTTCTTCTGAACACTGTACTTTGGTTGAGGGCCGCACAAAATCACAACAGCACAACCTCGAACAGACCTGCTGGGTGGCCTGCCTCTGCCTCTTGTTTTGTCCATATGGGGGGGGGGGGGGGGGGATGAAGTGAAAAGTATGCACTGACTTGACTAATACGATGTGCAGTTACACAGATGCAGTGGAAAGGTTGCAGTGACTGCTGGTACAACAATGTGCGGTCACACAGGTGCAGTGAAAAGGTGACTGTTGGTACAACAATGTGCGGTTACACAGGTGCAGTGAAAGGTATGCACCAACTGGTATTACACAATACAATGTGCAGCTGTCACACACACAGGTGCAGTAAAAATAAATGCACTGACTGCTGGTGTATAATACAATGTGCGGTCACAGGTTCAGTTACAGGTATGCACGGACTGGTATTACACAATACAATGTGCAGCTGTCACACACACAGGTCCAGTGCCAGTGAAAGTATACACTGAATGTGCTGGGCCTGGCACAGTATAGCAATTAGCAAGGGCCAGCTGCGACAAACAGGGCTGTATAATGCAGTGTCAGTGGCACACACTAAAAAAAAACACTTCACAAGAACATTAGCTCTGAAAAGAGCTCTTTTTGTGGTGCTTTTCATCAACAAATATCAGCTAGGAGCAAGCTACAAGAGCCTAACTAAGCTTTCCCCATCTCTGCAGCAGGTTCCTCTCCCTTCTCTCACTAACAGCAGCAGATAGAGTGAGATCATGGCCGACGCTACTGCCTTATATAAGGGGTGGGGGGAGGGGGGGGGGCTCCAGGAGGGAGTGCCGCCTGATTGGTTGCTATGTGTCTGCTGACTGTCTGTGATGTGGAGGGTCAAAGTTTAGCCCAATGATACCAGCGATGTTCGCATGAATAAGTTCGCATGTGAACCGTTCGGGACAACTCTAGTACAGAGGAAGAATTCTAAAAGTCCACAAATGCCAGGCTGAACAGGTGGCTTTTCAGTGTGGATTTGAATAACTCCAGGGATGGGGTTGTCTTTACTGGGTGTGGCAGGGAGTTCCAAAGGGTAGGAGCGGCATGACAGAAAGCTCTGGCTCCAGGTTTTGAGGTGCACTCTGGGAGTGACGAGGTTTATGGATCCTGCTGATCTGAGGTTGTGAGAGGTGTGGTGCAGCTTCAGCAAGTCCTTCATGTATCCAGGGCCCAGTTTGTGCAGGGATTTGAATGTCAACAGTCAACAGTGGAAGCATATTGGTAACAACTTCTAGCTGGCTGAAGTGCAGTGCGAGTCCCGGTCACATGCATTAGGATGGGATCACACGCTCTTATTCAACTCACTTTTATACCAAAGTTTGCTACTAGGAGATAATTTTTCAGTTTTTTCAACTTTTCAGCACACTGCAATTGAAAAAGTACAGTGGTGTCTTAGTAATCCAGCACTGACAGGGATCGGCTGACGCCAGATAGGGATGCTCATATGGATTTTGCGGAATTTCAATTTCCGCATTTCCGATCGGAAATCGGAACTCGGAAATCGGATTTGCGCAGAAATCTGATTTACCGCAACTCAGTCATTTTAGCCCAGTCACAGAACTCGGAAGCATTGGACCAATCGGAGAATGCAGAATTTTTCCACGATAGTCGGATTACTGCGGTAATTACTAGTCTTGTGATTGACCTAAAATTTCTGTAGTATTCAGATTACCACGGTAACATTCTGCTTTCTCTAAGAGGTCATCTTGGCCAATCGGAGAATGCAAAAATAACAAAATCCTCAGGAATCGGAAAATTGGACATCCGCATTGGCAGAAATTGGAATTTTCATGAAATCGAAAATCAGCATTTCCGACCAAACCCAATGCCAGATAAGTGTGCTTTCTGGTTGCTTGAGTCTTAAAGAGAACCCGAGGTGGCTTTGTATAACGTTAGTGGGGCACAGAGGCTGGTTGGGCACACTAACACCAGCCTCTGTTGCCCCATGGTGTGTGTCAAAGACCCCCCTGCTCGCCGCTATACCCCCGCAATGCTGGCGACACGCAGCGTGTCGCCAGCACAATGTTTACCCTAGCGCTGTCTGTCAGCGCCGCTCCGCCGCCTCCTCCGCATCGCCGCTACCCGCCCTCGTCCCTTCCCTCACGCTGATTGGAGGGAAGGGACGAGGGCGGGTAGCGGCGATGCGGAGGAGGCGGGGGAGCGGCGCTGACAGACAGCGCTAGGGTAAACATTGTGCTGGCGACGCGCTGCGTGTCGCCAGCACTGCGGGGAGTATAGCGGCGAGCAGGGGGGTCTTTGACACACACCATGGGGCAACAGAGGCTGGTGTTAGTGTGCCCAACCAGCCTCTGTGCCCCACTAACGTTATACAAAGCCACCTCGGGTTCTCTTTAAGGCTCATACACACATCAGACTATAGTCTTTGGAAAATGAAAGATCACAGACCAATCTTACCCCATTCCATGTAGTATGAGAGCCATACCTACACAGTCTATTCTATGGAGCTGAACTCCCCACCAGACAGAAATCTTTGCAAGATGCTGCACACAAAGATGCTGTACACATTCAAAAGATCAGTATCTGCAAAAGATCCGTTCCTGCAAATTGCAATGATAGTCTATGAGATCTGCAGATCATCATACACACATGATTTAACTGACATTCATCTGCAGATCAAGCAATCATCCGCAGATCTTAAAATCCATCCTGGTGGATCTGATCTGCAGATGCATGTCAGTTAAATCATGTGTGTATGAGGATCTGCAGATCTCATAGACTATGAATGCAATTTGCAGGAACGGATCTTTTGCAGGAACAGATCTTTTGAATGTGTTCAGCATCTTTGTGTGCAGCATCTTGCAAAGATTTCTGTGTGATGGGGAGTGCAGCTCCATAGAATAGACTGTGTAGAGTATGGCTCTCATACTACATGGAAGGGGGTAAAATTGGTCTGTGATCTTTCAGTTTCCAAAGACTATAGTCTGATGTGTGTATGAGCCTTTAGGGCCATACGCAATTCACTTTTTCACCTGAGTTTTCTTCTAGGTGATATTTTTAAACTTGTCAATAAAATGCCCTTTAAAAATAAATAATAATAAAATAATTTTGATAGTACTTTTTCACCAACTTTTTTGGTGCTTTTCAGTTGAAAGTACTGCAAAGTTAATTTAAAATCAAAGATGAAAAATTATCTTCTAGGAGAAAACTCAGGTGAAAAAGAGAATTGCATATGTCTTTTAGTGTTAAAAATATATTTAGATTACTCTATATACATACCCTGAACTCTGTGCTTAATGTTAAAATATGGTAATTAAAAGTATATCAAAAGTACCCTGAGCTCAGACTCAAAATGGAATTTGGACTTACCTGGGGCATCCTCCAGCCCCTCGTAGCCTGCGAGGTCCCCCTGCGTCCTCCTGGTTCCTCTCCCGGTCCCGCTGGCGCCTCCATTAATCGGCGACTTTGGCCTGAAGCCGTCTGTGCTTGTCTCTAAGACTGAACTGCGCATGCACTCACATCGGCTGGCGTGATGACATGCAGCGTGCATGCCGGGTGCGCACACATGGTTGACTTCAGGCCGAGTGAAGCCAGGAGGATGCTAGAGGACCTCTTGGCCTACGGGGGGCTGAAGTAGGCCCCAGGTAAGTCCAAATTCAATTTTGAGCCTTTAACCTCGGGTATGTGGTGTGACCCAGCCTTTAAGCACAGCAGAGACCACAAACAGCCTAAGAAGTTGGCCATCACCACTGTGAGTACTGATTGCTATTTGTGCTGGTTGGTTCTGGATGCGTACGTGAATTTCGGGCACCATGGAAAATCGGGGAACAGGAACAGCGCCGATAGTAGAATATTGGTAAATTTACTGATACTGTAGGGTTAATTTTCTTTAGTTAAATATCGGTAATTGTTACCAATATTTTACAATAGCTAAACCTAACCCTACTCTCACACAGAATCCTCCACCACCGATGCCTAACCCTAACCCCCTCCCTGGTGGTGCCTGACCCTAAGACCCACCAGGTGGTGCCTAACCCTAACCCCTTCCCTGGTGGTGCCTAACCCTAAGACCCACCAGGTGGTGCCTAACCCTAACCCCCACGGTGGGGCCTAACCCTAAGACCCCCCCTGGTGGTGCCTAACCCTCCGGTGGTGCCTAACCCTAAAACTCCCCCCCCCGGTGGTGCCTAACCCTAACCCCACTAGAAGTGCCTAACCCTAAGACCCCCACCTGGTGGTGCCTAACCCTAAGACCTCCACTGAAGGTTCGAACAACGATAAATGAAAAGCAAAAAACGCTTTGTCACCCACAAACCTGCAAAAAATCTATACTTTATTGATGAGATATGAAACTATCACCTGGGAGAAATCTTAGGAGAAAAAGTAAATTAAATACGGGCCACAGACTTAATTGCTGTACTATGTAAACACTTCCTATGTAAACAGCCCTATTACTATGTGTGGATTCCTTCTAATTTGCAGAAATATTTGTAGATTTTTAGATCTTCTTAAGGGGAAAAACCATAAAACTTGACTATAGCTGCATATTGAATGCAGATTGGCTTTGTAATCAGAACTACAGCACCCAGTTCAGACCGTCCGCCGATACCAAGGAGCGTTCCTGAGACAAGTTGGCCTTAGGCATGATCTTGGGTGTTCTCGTGAGTTAAATGCCATTTCTTGTAGAGTTAAGGATCTAGATGGATACAATTAGAGAGTGATAAGGTAATCAGTTAGCCGCTGACAATCCCGTTGTCATGTCACCAAAATCTGCCTCCAGGAAATGCGGAATGTGTCCAGACATTTTCCAGTAAGCTCAAGGCTCAGGCAGGAAGCCCTCAGACTTAACTTGTAAGACAAATAGGAGGTCTTCTAGCGTGTTTAAGATGCCTCAGATTAAGTCATGAGAGAATTTGGCCTTTTTTTTTTGCTTCACCTGAAATTTCCTGAGTCTTCCGTAAAACATTTTACTGCAATGCATTAACGTCAAAGGAAATGGTAATGTTGGGTGGATTGTCATGCTATTTAAAGGATAATTATTCATAGAAATAGCCCAGGTTTCTAGGAAAGCTTTAAAGGGAAGGTCCAAGCAAAAAAAAAAAATGAGTTTCACTTACCTGGGGCTTCTACCAGCCGCATGCAGCCATCCTGTGCCCTCGTAGTCACTCACTGCTGCTCCAGTCCCCCGCTGGCAGCTTTCTGACCTCGGAGGTCAGGGCCGAATTGCGTACATTTTTACACATTCCCGCTAGTGCAGGAACATTAACGCATACATTTTTACGCGTTAGTGGTGCAACGAGTACATTTTTGTTCCTGCACTAGCTGGAATGCGTAAAAATGTATGCAATGTGGCCCTGACCTCCGAGGTCAGAAAGCTGCCAGCGGGGGACTGGAGCAGCAGAGAGTGACTACAAGGGCACAGGATGGCTACATGGGGCTGGTAGAAGCCCCAGGTAAGTAAAACTAATTTTTTTTTTTTTGCTTGGACCTTCCCTTTAATGAACTGCATGTGACCTGTTGTTTCTAACCCAACTCTAAAGGTCCGTACACACGCCGGACTGGAGGCAATGACGGGTTCGTCGTCACCTCCCGCTGGGTGGGCGTTCCAACGACAGTCCAGCGTGTGTACGTACTGTCGGCGGACTTATACAGCTGTTTCTGAGCGATCCGCCTGGCGGATCGCTCAGAAACAGGCGTATCAGTCCGCGGACAGTGCGTACACACGCCGGACTGTCGTTGGAACGCCCACCCAGCGGGAGGTGACGACGAACCCGTCGTTGCCTCCAGTCCGGCGTGTGTACGGACCTTAACTCTCCTACCATGTGTATTCTCTATATAACTTCCTGACAACCCTATGGTATATCTCCAAACAGGTCAGCCATCAGGGGGGTACAAGAGGGACAGTAGTATGGGGCCCAGGAAGAGTCTGGGGCCCAAACAGTGGCAATGCCACTTGAGCCTCTGCTGAGCCTGTGTGGTCATCTCCCTATTCCCTGCTGCCTGATTGGTGAACCATGCATAAATGCAGGGGGGAGGGTGTTATGGGCGACAGGCAAGTTGCTTTGACTCTACCCCACATACTGTGGCTCTGCCCCCACACCATCTACCTATCAGATTGTTATTTGCCGTGAGGGGGGCCCTGTAGGTTTGCCAAGTATGGGGCCCAGAAAATTCTGATGGCGGCCCTGTCCCCAAATCATAAACCCCCCCCCCCTCCCCCATTCGCCTAACTAATACCCATTTTCATGGTTCTCCCAGTCCTATTTCTGAACCTACTTCTCCTAACTCTAAGCCTAATCCTCCTAACCCTAACACTTCTCCATCTAACTCTCCTAAGCCTAATTCTGTTAATCCTAACCCTAATTCCTCTAATCCTATTTCTGATAAACCTACCTCTCCTAACTCTAAAGGTGGCCATACACTGGTCGATTTGCCATCAGATCGACCAACAGATAGATCCCTCTCTGATCGAATCTGATCAGAGAGGGATCGTATGGCTGCCTTTACTGTAAACAGATTGTGAATCGATTTCAGCATGAAACCGATCACAATCTGTGGAGCGGCCGCTGCTGCTGCCCCCCCCCCTGCATACATTACATGATCCGGCCGGCGCATGTCCCCCGGTCTCCGCTGTCTTCTTCTCCGCGCTCGGCTCCGAGTCCGGCTGGCTTCACTGAACTTCCTGTCCGGGAAACAGTAGAGGGCGCTCTACTATTTAAACTTCCTGCCGGGGCAGGAAGTTCAGTGAAGCCAGGCGGACTCGGAGACCAGCGCGGAGAAGAAGACAGCAGAGACTGGGGATACACGCCGGCGGAACAGGTAATGTATCGCCGCTAGCGTCGGTCGTCGGGCATTCGAATGCCGCTATCGACGCACTCCTGACCCGCCGACGATCGAGCAAAATCTTCCGCACAGACGGATCAAATGGAATCGATGGGAGCGATTGATTTCGGACACAAATCGATCGTTCTGTCAGCGTTTGCGCAACAATTTCACAGCAGATTTGATCACAGTGATCGAATCTACTGTATATCGGCGGGAAAATCGTTAGGTGTATGGGCCCCTTAACTCTCCTAAGTCTAATTCTCTCAACTGTAATGCTGGGTACACACGGTAAGATTTTCCGTGCAATTTTGTGACCCGATCGTTTTTGCGGCACGATTATGCGCTCTAGTCTCTCATCTTCATTTGTTTTTCTTATCTTTTTCCATTCACCGCTATAAAAAATCGAGCGCAGAAACGATCGGGAGCAATATCGGACATGACGGATTTTATCAATCGGATCATATATCGCACAGAAAATCGTACCGTGTGTATTAGGCATTATGGTGGTCTCAAACCATACATTTTTTTAAATATCTGTTCAATTCAAGAATAGCAATCATTTTTTCTGACTGATTGTAACAATTAAAAAATCTGACCAATGTACCACACACCTATGTTCAATTTTTCCCCAATAATGAATAAAATAATTGAAAGCTCAGAAAAAAATTGATTGGAACTGTACATCAAGTAATTGATGATCCATCACACACCATACAATTCTTGATAAGGTTGGTCTGAAATTTCCAACATGTCCAATCTCCAAAAATCGGGGAAAAACGGGAAATTCGATCAGATTTATTAATCAAAAAGAAATGCTCTTGATTTTTTTGGAACAACCGATCAAAATTATCGAATTGGTGAAAAATTGGATATTTTAATTGTATGGTGTGCGGCCACCTTAACTCTGCTAAACCTGATTCTTCTAGTCTAATTCTCTTAACCCTAGCTCTCCTATATTTATTTATGTTAACCCTAACACCCATATCTATAATTTTCTTAAAGAGGAACTGTAACCAAGAATTGAACTTCATCCCAATCAGTAGCTGATACCCCCTTTTACATGAGAAATCTATTCCTTTTCTCAAACAGATCATCAGGGGGCGCTGTATGGCCGATATTGGGGTAAAACCCCTCCTACAGTGAGGTACTGACATCACACTGTGGGAGCCTTGTTGCATTGTGGGAAATAACAGCTGTTTACAGCTACTGTATTGCCAACTGCCAAAAAAAGCAAGCAGCTTCTCCTTCCAGTGACATCACCTGCCAGCAGTAAAAATGTCACCATGTGATAAATGTCAGAATATAAATCAGGGAGAGGAAAGATTTTTATAAAGGGCAATAAAATTGATTCATGTTTGTGTCAGTAATGTGACAAAATGAGGAAAACTTCAAGGGGGCCGAATACTTTTGCAAGCCACTGTAATTATTGTAAAAATTAAAGGGGCACTATGGCAGAAAATTGTAAAATTTTAAATATGTGCAAACATATAGAAATAAGAAGTACGTTTTTTTTTTCCAGAGTAAAATGAGCCATTAATTACTTTTCTCCTATGTTGCTGTCACTTACAGTAGGTAGTAGAAATCTGACAGAAGCAACAGGTTTTGGACTAGTCCATCTCTTCAAGGGGAATTCTCAGGGATTTATTTATTTTCAAAAGCACTTAGTAAATGGCAGTTGCTCTGTCCATCTGCCAAAAAAGTGTGTGTCGAGCAGGAAAGCTGGTCAGCATCATTGTTTAAATCCTTTTTAGGCAATACCTTTATAAAGAATAAAAGCCTTGCTGAGAATCCCCTATGAATAGATGGGCTAGTCCAAAACCTGTTGCTTCTGTCAGATTTCTACTACGTACTGTGAGTGACAGCAACATAGGAGAAAAGTAATTTATGGCTCATTTTACTCTGGAAAAAACGTACTTCTTATTTGTCTGTTTGCACATATTTTACATTTTACAATTTTTCGCCATAGTGCCCCTTTAAGCACTTTTTTATTGCATTATTTTCACTGGAGTTCCTCTTTAACCCTAACTCGCTTAACCCTAATTCTCCTAACCCTATAAACAATACCAGTTGCCTGGCAGCCCTGCTGATCTATTTAGAGGCAGTAGTGTCTGAATCACACCAGAAACAAGCATGCAGCTAATCTTGTCAGATCTGACAATAATGTCAGAAACACCTGATCTGCTGCATGCTTGTTCAGGGGCTATGGCTAATAGTATTAGAGGCAGAGGATCAGCAGGACAGCCAGGCAACTGGTATTGCTTAAAAGGAAATAAATATGGCAGCCTCCATATCCCTCTCGCTTCAGAGTCTTTTTAACCTAACGCTGTCTCTCCTATACCTACTTCTCCTAACCATCTAAACATTTAAATGAGGTAAATGACAGATAATGTAGCAGCCTTACGTTAGCGTAAATTTACATATATCAAAAGAAAGAGCAATGAATTTCATGACTGATTTTCCAGGGGGTCCGTACGCAGTGCAATCAAACCCACTGTGCGTACGGACCCCATGGGAACCCCGTGGAAGTGGAAATGCTTTGGCCAGGGATCGCTATACAGCCGCAATATGGCTGTATAGGATCCCTGGCAACTTTATCTAATTTTTTAAACTTTGTTGTTGTTGTGGGAATTTAAAAAAAATGATGTGGCCCCCCCCCCTTCCAAACCTCTTCTTGAAGGGGACTCAATGAAGCCACCACCTCCCCCCCCCCCCCCCCGGGACGTCGGCGGATCTCACCTCCTCTTGAGGCACTGGAGGTTGGGAAGAGCCTTTTGTCCATGGATTAGACAAGGGCTCTGGGAGGGGGGGGGGGGGGGGGGGTGGTTTGCACCACTTTCCCCCAGAGCCCCCCCCCCCCCATACCATGGACCATGCAGGCTGGTATAGCTCAAGGTGCAAAGACCCACACGGCCGGGGCTTTGCATTCTGGCTATCTCAGCCTGAGGGGCGACCACGTGTAATTTTTTTTAAATCTCCCACATTCTGAACAAAAAAAAAGTAAAAAAAAATTGGTCAAGTTACCGGGGATGCTTATACAGTCATTCTGCGGCTGTATAGCGATCCCCGTCCAAAGCGTTGCCACTTCCACGGGGTGTCCAGGGGGTCCGCTGGAAACCCCGTCATGAAATTCATTGCTCTTTCTTTTGATATATGTAAATTAACACTGCCGTTAGGTTGCAACATTATTTGTCATTTACTGCCTTTAAATTTGTACTTTTTTCCCTATCATAATTTTAAAATCAATTTTCTCCAAAACTATAAGGTCTTTTTGAAAACTTTTTTTTCCTCTTGTACCCACTGTTCTCCATGACATACATACATGCTCATTTTGGTGATTCTAGCTGGTAAGGGAGCTTTGCTATTAACCGCAAAAGTCGGCGGCTATTAGGCGAAAAAAATGCTGCAATAGAGTGAATTTTTGCTTGTTGAATCGAAAATTGGACTTATTTTCATGAAAATAAAGCAAAAAAAGTATTGACATTTTTGCTTATTGCTCCCATGTCTAATTCTCCTAGCTCTACTCTTTTAAGTCTAATTCTCTAAGGTTAACTCTTTTATGTCTAACTAGTGACCTAAGCTTGTTTAAAAACGGGCCCTAGGTATGTCGCCGTGCAATTGGATTGTGGGCTCTTCTGAGGACAGTCAGTGACATGACTATGTACTCTGTAAAGTGCTGCGGAAGGTGTCAGTGCTATATAAATACATACTAATAATATGGCAGGACATTAGACTATGACTATGGTAGGATTAGATTGAGAGCTCCTCAGTGACATGCCTATGTACTCTGTAAAGTGCTGCAGAAGGTTTCAGTGCTATATAAATACATAATAATATGGCAGGGCATTAGACTATGACTATGGTAGGATTAGAGTGTGAGCTCCTCTGAGGACAGTCAGTGACATGACTATGTACTCTGTAAAGTGCTGCAGAAGATGCCAGTGCTATATAAATACATAATAATATGGCAGGGCATTAGACTATGACTATGGTAGGATTATATTGTGAGCCCCTCTGAGGACAGTCAGTGACAGGACTATGTACTCTGTAAAGTGCTGCAGAAGATGCCAGTGCTATATAAATATTAATAATAATAATAACAATAATAATTTAGCCTACTTCTTCTGGCAGGTTTGGGATTTTGTTTTTTGTGTTTTCTTACATCCTGGAATTGGGATTTAAGAAGAAGAATTACTGTAAGCTGGCTGTTAATGTCACATTCCGAGCACAGAAAGAGAATGCAGTTTTCCGTCCAGCTCTGTATCTCCCCCAGCTGATGTCACCGGGAGCTGGCACATCTTTCCATCGGCAGTAGAAGACTTCCCGTTGTCCTGGATGCCATGCGGAGATGCGGCCACCGCCGCACTGATCCAGCGCAGAGAAGCTACATCCGTACCACCCTCTGGATCCAATTATCCCACTGGAATGTTCAGGCCGCTTGCGGCTTTTCTGCTCAGAGTTCCTTTAAACATGGATACTGGCTTTTATTTTCATGTGTTACACAATCCCCAGCAGCCCGGGATTCACTGTTTGCACTTTGTTGCTTTGAGATCATAACTGTGCAGAGAGAGACATTTCCTCCCGCGCTGTGCCATCTGTGCGCAGCTCCCAATGTAGGTTGTACAGAGGCAGCGGCAGAGAGAGACATTTCCTCCCGCACTGTGCCATCTGTGCGCAGCTCAAAATGTAGGTTGTACAGAGGCAGCGTCAGAGAGAGACATTTCCTCCCGTACTGTGCCGTCTGCGCACAGCTCCCAATGTAGGTTGTACAGAGGAAGCGGCAGAGAGAGACATTTCCTCCCGTACTGTGCCATCTGTGTGCAGCTCCCAATATAGGTTGTACAGAGGCAGCTGCAGAGAGAGACATTTTCCCCCGTACTGTGCCGTCTGCGCACAGCTCCCAATGTAGGTTGTACAGAGGCAGCGACAGAGAGAGACATTTCCTCCCACGCTGGGCTGTCTGTGCGCAGCTCCCAATGTAGGTTGTACAGAGGCAGCGGCAGAGAGAGACATTTCCTACCGCACTGTGACGTCTGCGCGCAACACCCAATTCTGCCCTTCTATGTAGGTTGTACAGAGACAGCTGCAGAGAGAGACATTTCCTCCTGTACGGTGCCGTCTGTGCGCAGCTCCCAATGTAGGTTGTACAGAGGCAGCGGCAGAGAGAGACATTTCCTCCCGCACTGTGCCATCTGTGCGCAGCTCAAAATGTAGGTTGTACAGAGGCAGCGTCAGAGAGAGACATTTCCTCCCGTACTGTGCCGTCTGCGCACAGCTCCCAATGTAGGTTGTACAGAGGCAGCGGCAGAGAGAGACATTTCCTCCCGCACTGTGCCGTCTGCGCGCAACACCCAATGTAGGTTGTACAGAGGAAGCTGCAGAGAGAGACATTTTCCCCCGTACTGTGCCGTCTGCGCACAGCTCCCAATGTAGGTTGTACAGAGGAAGCGGCAGAGAGAGACATTTCCTCCCGTACTGTGCCATCTGTGTGCAGCTCCCAATATAGGTTGTACAGAGGCAGCTGCAGAGAGAGACATTTTCCCCCGTACTGTGCCATCTGCGCACAGCTCCCAATGTAGGTTGTACAGAGGCAGCGGCAGAGAGAGACATTTCCTCCCACGCTGTGCTGTCTGTGCGCAGCTCCCAATGTAGGTTGTACAGAGGCAGTGACAGAGAGAGACATTTCCTCCCGCACTGTGACGTCTGCGCGCAACACCCAATTCTGCCCTTCTATGTAGGTTGTACAGAGGAAGCTGCAGAGAGAGACATTTCCTCCCGTACGGTGCCGTCTGCGCACAGCTCCCAATGTAGGTTGTACAGAGGCAGCGACAGAGAGAGACATTTCCTCCCACACTGTGCCGTCTGCCCGCAACACGCAAATCTGCCCTTCTATGTAGGTTGTACAGAGGCAGCTGCAGAGAGAGACATTTCCTCCCGCACTGTGCCGTCTGCGCGCAACACCCAATTCTGCCCTTCTATGTAGGTTGTACAGAGGCAGCTGCAGAGAGAGACATTTCCTCCCGCAGTGTGCCGTCTGCGTGCAACACCTAATTTTGCCCTTCTATGTAGGTTGTACAGAGGCAGCGGCAGAGAGAGACATTTCCTCCCACACTGTGCCATCTGTGCGCAGCTCCCAATGTAGGTTGTAGGCAGCTGCAGAGAGAGATATTTCCTCCCGCGCTGTGCCATCTGTGCCCAGCTCAGAATGTAGGTTGTATAGAGGCAACGGCGGAGAGAGACATTTCCTCCTGCACTGTGCCGTCTGCGCGCAACACCCAATTCTGCCCTTCTATGTAGGTTGTACAGAGGCAGCTGCAGAGAGAGACATTTCCTCCCGCGCTGTGCTATCTGTGCACAGCTCCCAATGTAGGTTGTACAGAGGCAGCTGCAAAGAGAGACATTTCCTCCCATACTGCGCCGTCTGCACACAACACCCAATTCTGCCCTTCTATGTAGGTTGTACAGAGGCAGCGGCAGAGAGAGACATTTCCTCCCATGCTGATTATCGAAATCTTAATAAATTGGTAGAGTAGTAACACAGAGGCGCCAAGTAGAATAAAAGCGACATGTCTCTAGGCTTGCGCTAGCTACATGATTCCCCCATCCCTGCGCTATCCCTCCCACCCCTCCGATTGCCCTGCTGGCGATCATACCTAACAGGAAATCCCGCTCTGAACGGGATTTCCTGTTAGGGCTTCCCTCGTCACCATGGCGACGATCGGAATGACATCATCGGGAGTCCCGATCCACCCCATAGCGCAGCCTGGTGGTGATTGGCCAGGCTGCACTAAGGATCTGGGGGGGGGCCCTCTTTTGCGTCTCGTAGCAGTAGATCGGCGGCGAGTGGTGGCGATCGAATTAAACACGCAGCTAGCAAAGTGCTTTTAAAAAAAAATTGTAAAAAACAACTCACCAGGGGCTGAGATATCCAGCCTGGCGGTAATGGACGAGCTGAGCTCGTCATTACCGCCAAGGTGGTTAACTAATTAAGCAGGTAAGGCCTTTGAATCACGTTGTCATATGTGTCCAATAAATTTATTTTGAATTCCGTTCCTCACCTGAGGTAAAATCACTTATAGTTCAAACAGCTTAAAAGTGGCATATACACGCCTGTTATTATTACGGTATGTGATGTGCCTGCCAATCACAGACTTCATCAGGGTGTGGGTGATTGGTGAGTATGTTAAAGACAATGGGAGGACTGGGTGACATGGGAGGAGAGTTGAGCCAGGCCTATTGGTCAATGAGATGCAAATCATTCTGAGTTAATGCAGAATTATGCAAATGCTGCCAGCAAATGTATGCAGCTTTAAAATAGACCAATCAAATCCTACAGAGGTGGAATTCCATTTTAAGCATTAATTTTCTGTAGAGTGTGACCTTACATGTCCAAAGAAGACCACAAGTGAGGCCGGATTTTCCTCACACGCCCAAGACTGTGGTTGCAAAGTCTTGTAACCCACTTTGGTCAAAACTGACCTAGTGCATTTATATATTACACTATATACTAGGTCTCCTGGGCTATCTGCATATTTGTTCTGTTTTTCTGGAAGGACCTGTAGACTCCTCCAGACACCTTCCTGACAAAAGTTGAGTTTAGGTGTCATCTAGGCTCCTGAATACCCACCAAACTCTAAACACCTGCCTATATTGTCTTGTGGTCAGTCAGTCTATGCAATATGGTATTGAGTTTTGGCAAGAGGTAGCAGATATATCATTACTGAGAGCTCCTCCTGCCATGGGGCCAAGGGCCTTGTGAGGTCCCAACTTCTCACCCATCCTCCTCCCTCTAGCCTGCCACCAGAGCAGGTGTAGTTGTGGCCAGACTCGATATGGGTGGAACCCTTATGGTGGCCACCCTGTAATGATGGGAGTGAAGGTGGCCAAATTTGTTATCTGGCCCCTGGGCAGATGGTCCACCTAACTGTATGATCACTAAAGGGGGAGGGGGAATAGGGTGTGAATGTATTGGAGGCCCCATCTAAGCATAGTGTGTGGGTTCACATGATTTGTAGATATGAGGGGGGTCAGAGGAACACACTTAAAGGACCACTATCGCAAAAAAAGTAGGCAGTTAAAATCTGACAGAACCGACGGGTTTTGGGCCAGTCCATCTCCTCATAGGGGATTCTCAGAGCTTTCTTTGTTTTCAACAGCATTTCCTGAACAGCAGTTTAACTGCCAAAATAGTAAAATACCAGACAGCCCTATTCACTTGCACGCTATTTTGTCAGTTAGACTTTGCAACTGCTGTTCAGGAAATGCTGTTGAAAACAAAGAAAACCCTGGGAACCCCCATGAGGCGATGGGCTGGCCCAAAACCTGTCTGTTCTGTCAGATTTTAACTTGCTTCTTTTTTCATGATAGTGGTCCTTTAATCACATGATCATGTCCTGCAAATCAGACACTTACAAAATCTATCATATGAATAAAAAAAAATCCATTCTTCCCCTCTCAGACTCCTTATAGATGATAATCTCAACTCTTTTTTTGAGAAGTCCATGGTCTACGTATATAGCTATTTTCCAGAACTACCGATAATCTCCACCACCATCTTGTAAGGCTCTGCTTCCTAGAAAAAAAAATATGCCCTTAACTTTTGTTTCCAAAAATATTCAGCCTCAGTGGTTGAGCTACTAATTACTGCGCAATTTAGTCCTTCGTTAATTTTCCGAGCTTGAAAAGAACATTTCAATGAAAAAATTCCCCTTTTCATAAATCAAAACTTTGTACGGCCACAAGAGACCAAAAATATTCCTCCATTTGATTGCAACGACACGTAGGTAAAAGTTGATTTACACTTGGAGAAGAAAAAGTTTGCTAAATTGCTACACTAATCAAGGTAATTTAAGACTTGCTAAGTCATTACAGTCAATTTAGCTCTTGACGTGAGTTAAAGTATAGGGTGTAGCCTGCTTTGAACTAGTTGACATAAGTAAATAGAAACCGTTGGGACTCCTGTAATCTAAAATGATATAACTTTTTTTTTGTGCGCGTTGATTGCACCATGTTAAAAGGAACCATTTGAAGAATCTGTGATGAAGAAAAAACACAACGCACAGGATATAAACAGTATGAAAGAATGTGCTTTGTTTTTTTTACAAGCCAGATGTAATGGGTTTCCTAAATGACATTTGGGTAATTATACTTTAACAACCTTCATTGTAATGTCTGTTGGACGCTTTAGGACTGACGTTGTCCACTAAAATCTGCTTCTGGGTCAGCAGTGCGTGACATCGGTCATCTCTCACTCCACAGCGAGGTCTGTTCACATCAGTGGATTCTAATAAGCCCATCCAAGCCATCAGTCCAAGACAAGAGGAGACCTTCTTCTTCATGTGAGATCCAGAAAACAATACAAAGGGCCTTCACTGGGAAAGTTAGACTTGCATTAATGGATGTTTATGGTGACTTTGAATAGATTCTCTTTCTGATTTGGTAGCACAACCTCAGACTTTTTTGTAGTGTTGTTAAAGTTGAATACCATGTTTCCCCGAAAATGAGACACTGTCTTATATTCATTTTTTCCCCAAAAGATGTGCTCTGGCTTATTTTCAGGAAGGTCTTATACTTTGAGGGGTATAGAAAATCAGATGCTTTGTTAGTGTATGGGGAGGTGTACAGTCTCTTGTAAACAGCATCAGTGTCCTAAGATGGTCGGTGCCTTTTGACCAGGGAGTCGGTGTTATGGGAGGAGGACAGCTGGCAGCTGAAGTCACTAATATCCAGGCAGCCCACCTCGCTGATGCTGCTCCGCAGGCAGAGTAGGGGGAAGGGCTTATCGGGGGCCTGGAACTTCTCATACAGGCCCGCCGACATGCTGCAGGGAGTAGCTGGCTGTGTCCCCTCTTGGAGCGGCAGCTCACCCATGCCCGATGTGCCACAGATTTTCCCGGGTCTGCCAGAGACAACAAGGCCCTTCCTCCTCTCTGCTCTCTGTAGGGTGTACGTGGTGGGACCAGCACTCCCTACTGCTCGGGGAGAGTCATTACAGGGATCCAAAGATGGTCAGCTAGGGCTTATTTTCAGGGGAGGGCTTATTTTTGGGGAAACACAGTAGAAATCTATGCCCTTATATACACAACTTTCCAGAGTATCTGGTTAATTTATGGTTACGTGTCTGACCTTAGCATCTAGTCCATGCTGTTAGTGGGGAGTGGGGACTTGGGGTCTTGTAGAAGATTTATGTATGTGGTGATATGTTGGGATATATGTAAAAACAAAACAGAGGACACCGAGAGCCCAATAGTGCAATATTGTCTGGTAAGCTCAATATATAAAATAATGTCAAAGGTTCTTATACTCACAAAGGTGGGTTACCATCAGGCAACCACTTGACAGGCAGGTGGGGAGTATTAGTACCTGACCCCACTCAGGTATAAAAGTCGCTCTCTGTAGATAGGAAAATGGGGAAAGAACCCCTCCACCAGGGGTGGACTTAATAGTGCTGTAATATGTACGAACAGAGGCGCCAAGCAGAGTAAAACAATGTTCTAAAAATGATAAAAAGAGGGAAGTCGAGGTGGACTTACCTCCCTCTGGTAGTGGACATATACTCAAATGCAGAGTAAAAATATATATACAATTTATTCACAACTCCATAAAATCGCAACGCTTTTCGCGGTCAACAGTCCCGCTTCATCAGGCAGTATAGGAGCATAAAAAACTGGTTCAGGTCCATAAAGCCTGAACACGCTTTATGGACCTGAACCAGTTTTTTATGCTCCTATACTGCCTGATGAAGCGGGACTGTTGACCGCGAAACGCGTTGCGATTTTATGGAGTTGTGAATAAATTGTATATATATTTTTACTCTGCATTTGAGTATATGTCCACTACCAGAGGGAGGTAAGTCCACCTCGACTTCCCTCTTTTTTATCATTTTTAGAACATTGTTTTACTCTGCTTGGCGCCTCTGTTCGTACATGTTGGGATATATGATTTATCTATACATACATATGGTGAACAAGAGATAAGGAGAGGTCATTAATGAGAAAAGCTTTATGGACTAACCCCATTGTCTTTAACCCATTGCATACCAGCCGTCTCTGGCCCCTTAAAGGGGAACTTCGGCCTAAACAAACATACTGTCATCAAGTTACATTAGTTATGTTAATTAGAATAGATTGGTAATATAATCTCTTACCCACCCTGTTTTAAAAGAACAGGCAAATGTTTGTGATTCATGGGGGCTGCCATCTTTGTCATGGGGGCAGCCATCTTTTTGGTTGAAAGGAGGTGACAAGGAGCAGGAGACACAGTTCCAACTATCCTGTGTCCTGATTACCCCTCCTAGCTGCACACGCTAGGCTTTAAGTGTCAAATTCAAAATGTAAAAAAAAAATATTGCACCAAAACAGCAGAAAGAGAACAACAAAATCAGAAATCCCATCATGCTTTGCATAGCATCAGGGGAAAAAAGCCCGGGCAGTTTTCTTCTGTGCAGCTAAAAATGAGGTTTGTATAAGAGAAACAAAGTTCTGATGCTGTGAAACTGTTAAAGAAACACCAGGCCTTTTCAGTGCTGCTGAGTCGATTTTTAGTCCGGATGTTCACTTTAAGGACCAGAGACCGCTGGTACCAGAAAACGGCGCCTCCCAACCAATCGCCGGACATACCTGCCGCTCTCTCGCTAGTGACTATGCTTTTCCATTGCCGCAGGCCCCTCTCTCTGCCTTCTCTATGACGGCAGAGTGCTGTCAGCCGGTCAGGAGTCGCTTTCATTGGCTCCTGGCGCTGTCTATCAATGTAGGCCAATGTGATTGGCTCACAGTGATCACGCGGTCAAGAGCCAATGAAAGCACCATCTGACCCACTCACACAGAGCTCTACTGTCTTATAGACAGCAGAGTGAGTGAATTGCGGAGGGTGCAGACCGGCGAGAGTAACCGTGGGAGCAGTGGCGTAGCTAGGGACTATGGGGCCCCATAGCAATATTTTTATAGGGCCATAAGATCTAGACACTCTTGAGCAATGCCACCTGCCCCTACCCTATGGATATGAGTTGACTGGGCAATTTAACCTCTTGAGGACCGCTGTGCTAAACCCCCCTAGTGACACTGATCAGGCCATTTTTTCCTAATGGGCCACTGTAGCTTTAAGGCCTCGCTGCAGGGCCGCACAACTCAGCACACAAGTGATTCCCCCCCCCCCTTTTCTCCCCACTAACAGAGCTCTCTGTTGGGGGGTCTGATTGCTCCCCCAATGTTTATTTATTTATTTTTAATAATTTTTTTTAATAAAATAGTGTATTTTTATTTTTTCCTCCCTCCCCCACTCAGTCTATCACAGCTGATCGCTCCTGTGTCCCCCAGGGGGACAGCCGTGTCACATGGCTGTTCCTAGTACAGCGCTGCTGTAGATCGCAGCGCTGTACAATGTTAATATTTCGGGCTAACAGTCTCCGGGCAGCAATCGCCGCTGGGATGGTGAAAGCGGAGCGGAACGCCGTCATTCAAGCAGGAATGTGCGCGCAATCCCCTGCAATCTCCATTCCAGGCCATTCACACCAATCGGCGGGGAGTGGTCCTGTGGCTGCCTCGCTGCTCACACCAATCAGCATGGAGCAGTCGTTAGGCAGTTAAATTCCCATGCAATATACACTGTGTATAGTATTTGGTCACTGAGACAAAGTCAGAGGGTGGAGAAACAAAGTGAACACATCAAGTACAACCCTCCTCTCCAGGGCCCCATAGCAGTTGCTATGGCTGCTATGGCTATTGCTACGCCCCTGCGTGGGAGTGTGCAGCGGGTTAGGAGAAATCTACGTCCTGTCAGAGCCCTGCAGCCACCTGAGTTTTTTCTTTGCATTTTTAAAATCGATTTCCTCAAAAACAACAAGGTCTTTTTGGAAAATTCATTTTTTGACTTTTACCCACTATTCTGCTTAACATATGTAGCAATTTTGGTATCAATAGCATGTATGGGGGCTTTTGCTATTCACTGCCAAAATCGGCACAAAATTACGCAAACATTACGTGAAATTTTATGTGAAATTACAAATGACTATACGAAATCAATTAAATGTACAAATCGTAATTACGTATGGGCGAAATTGCGAAAATGTAAGCGAAAATTTGCGTAATCGTAAATAGCTGATTAAGCTCATCGCTGCTGGTCCCCTCATTTCTGCGCTGGCCCCCCCATTAGCACTCTCTGACCAGTCGTTGGAGACTGCTCTCTGCCACTGTGGGGGGAGCTTTGAAAGTCTTCAGGAGCCTGAGTGTCCCCAAAGACTGGCCGCACCAAACTGTGCATGCGTGAGTGCGCAAGAGAGGGCACTCAGGCTCCCGAAAACTTCCCAAAGCTCCCCCCGCAGCAGCAGAGAGCAGTCTCCAACCCATTGGTCAGAGACTGCTAACAGGGGAGCCATCGCTGGAACGACGGGACCAGGAGAGGAACAGGAAAGCTCTATAGGATCTAAAACTTTCCCTCTCCTTAGATATCTGTTTTTTTCCCTTCAAACTCACTTTAAAGAGACACTAAAGCGAAAAAAAATTATGATATAATGAATTGGTTGTGTAGTACGGATAATTACTAGAACATTAGTAGCAAAGAAAATATTCTCATATTTTTATTTTCAGTTATATCGTTTTTTGTTTTGTTTTTGTTTTTTATAACATTGCATCATTCTCTAATAATTGCAGTTTACACACTACTCAGCATTCTAAATGATTTTACAGAGCAGGCCAGTGAACTTTTGAACTGTCCTCTGCAGGAAAAAAAACAATACAGTGACTAACACTTGAGATAATAAGCTTCAGAAGACAGAGCTCTCTGTGACTTTGTGGAGCTCAATGGCTCTTTTGCATAGATAACAACTGGAGTATCTTAACTCTTCCTGTACTGGAAACAATATTAGACTTATGTCTCTGCTCCTAATGTTTTATTTCTTAGCTGTACTACACATACAAATCATTACATCGTCATTTTTTTCCCCTTCAGTGTCTCTTTAAAGAGGAACTGTAACCCAGGATTAAACTTCCCTCCAATCAGTAGCTGATACCTCATTTCCCATAAGAAATCTTTACCTTTTCTCGAATAGATCTACAGTGCTAGCCGCTACGCCACCGTGCTGCAGACAATATATATGTCTCACTCGATCATTGTCCCGTGAGGGGGAAATACAAAAAAAAGTGGAACTTTGATGTGAGTCTTTGAAAGTGTTCTGTCTGTGCACAGCTGCAGGGGGGGGGGGGGGGGGGGCAGCTGACAAAAGTACATATTTGCATGTGTGTTGTGGAGTCAGTCCTAGAATTTCACCTGCGTCCTCAGAAAACTGTTCAAAGGAGGGAGATGGGCGCAAATTCCTGGGCCGGCTATTATGTCATTTGGATTCTTTGCGAACAGCAGCGCTGACATACCTCGCTTGTTTGTTTATTGGACGTCAGGGTGGCTGGAAAGAATGCCTCATCGTGAGAGGCTCGTTGTCATCTCTCTTCTTCCATTCCTCTCCTGGTAAATAGTTTCTTCAGTTTTTCGGTACGAGCTTCCAGCTGCTCCGTTTGGACCGGGAACAGCCCGCTGCTGCTGCGGCCAGATTTCCCCTTTCGGGGCAGGGATGAGCCTGAACTTGATTTAGCAGCGAAACGGCCTGTTTCAGATGAAACAACACTGTCGCGATAATGGACGGTTTTGTATGGAGTTTGGGCAATCAGCATAGCGCGTTGTCTGAAATCAAAAGCTGTTGTTCATCATCTCTGTGCATCAAAAAGAAAGAAAAGGTCCATTAAATGGCTTTATGAAAGTGATTGTGTACTTATACTTTACGCCCTGGGCTGGAGCTTTCATTGTGTAAGACTGGGCAACTCCCCAAGGCCTCAAGAGCCTTGGGGGCCCTACAAGTCAGGGAGTGCAGGTCACAAGTTTATTGACAGTACAGTATGAAAATGTAAGAGGCTCCACATTATGTTTTTGTCCAGCCAGGCCCTGTTTTACCTAAAACCATGATTGTTTACACCCATGAGTAAGGTACATTTTTACTAAAACTGTACGTTCTTCCCGTTTTTTTTCTTTTTCTTGTAGTATAGGGGTGGTTTGGGTTAAGCGTCAGGTAGGTAGCTTGTGCGGGGGGGGGGGGGGGGGGAGGGGTAGGGGGTAGGGTTAGGACTCAGATAGATAGATAGTTCGTGTGTGTGCGGGGGGGACGGGGGTAAGGGTTAGGCGTCAGGTTGGAAGTTCGTGGAGGAGGGATTAGGATTAGGCATCGAAGGGGAGGGATCTGTGAGAGAGTAGGCTTAGTTCTAGCCATTGTAAAATATTGGTATTCAATACTGGTATTTTTATATTTTAATAGTAAAATATTGGCATTAAATATCGATATTTTACTATGCGCATTACTAGGCATCCAACTTTCCATGCACCTTTTTTCCATAGACGCTTCCTGGGGAGCCTGCGGCTGGAGTCCCGCCCACAGCCCAGAATGTCTTTCCCTACTGCAATCAGAATCACTTCCCTCCTTTGATTTCATGGAGAGACTGTATCCAGATTGGAAGGGGTGATGCCCCCTCCCCCCCCTCCCGATCACACCATCCTTCCTCCATGGTGAGTCCCATGACCAGGCGCCTGCCTGGGATTATATAGTATATTGTAGTATAGTATATAGTATAGTGTAGTGTATTATAGTGTAGTGTAGATTGTAGTGTAGTATAGGGTAGTATAGATTGTAAGCCTTTGGGCAGGGTCCTCCTCCTTTTGTGTTCTACCTGATCATGCACCTCCATTACTGTGCACCCATCCTATGGATCTGAGTGAACCTAACTTGCCTAATCTCCATGCTCCCCTCCAGTGACCAAGCATTACCTTGTACTCATACTGTGCTGCGTGATCTCCATGCTCCATCCAGTGACTGACTAAGCATTACTATGTACTCATACTGTGCTGCGTGATCTGGTCTCTCTTGTATTCCTGTATTGTCATATTGCTGTATGTCACCCCTAAATATTGTCTGTAACCTAAACGAATGTCCAGTGCTGCGTAATATGTTGCCACTTTATAAGTACAATAAATAATAATAATATAGTATAGTACAGTACAGTATAGCACCATAGAGTATAGTACAGTATAATACAGTACAGTATAGTAGTCTAGTAGAGTATGGCATAGTATATTGTAGTATAGTATAGTATAGTACAGTATAGCTCCATAGCGTATAGTACAATATAGTATAGTACAGTATAGCACCATAGAGTATAGTACAGTATAGTATAGTACAGTATAGTAGTATAGTAGAGTATGGCATAGTATATTGTAGTATAGTATAGTACAGTATAGCTCCATAGCGTATAGTAAAGTATAGTATAGTACAGTATAGTAGTATAGTAGAGTATGGCATAGTATATTGTAGTATAGTATAGTACAGTATAGTATAGTACAGTATAGTAGTATAGTAGAGTATGGCATAGTATATTGTAGTATAGTATAGTGCAGCACAGTACAGCACCATAGAGTATAGTACAGTATAATACAGTACAGTATAGTAGTCTAGTAGGGTATGGCATAGTATATTGTAGTATAGTATAGTATAGTACAGTATAGCACCATAGAGTATAGTACAGTATAGTATAGTACAGTATAGTAGTATAGTAGAGTATGGCATAGTATATTGTAGTATAGTATAGTATAGTACAGTATAGCTCCATAGCGTATAGTACAGTATAGTATAGTACAGTATAGTAGTATAGTAGAGTATGGCATAGTATATTGTAGTATAGTACAGTATAGCTCCATAGCGTATAGTACAGTATAATACAGTACAGTATAGTAGTCTAGTAGGGTATGGCATAGTATATTGTAGTATAGTATAGTATAGTACAGTATAGCACCATAGAGTATAGTACAGTATAGTATAGTACAGTATAGTAGTATAGTAGAGTATGGCATAGTATATTGTAGTATAGTATAGTGCAGTACAGTATAGCACCATAGAGTATAGTACAGTATAATACAGTACAGTATAGTAGTCTAGTAGGGTATGGCAAAGTATATTGTAGTATAGTATAGTATAGTACAGTATAGCTCCATAGCGTATAGTAAAGTATAGTATAGTACAGTATAGTAGTATAGTAGAGTATGGCATAGTATATTGTAGTATAGTATAGTATAGTACAGTATAGCTCCATAGCGTATAATACAGTATAGTAGTATAGGAGTCTAGTAGAGTATGGCATAGTATATTGTAGTATAGTATAGTACAGTATAGCACCATAGAGTATAGTACAGTATAGTATAGTACTGTATAGTAGAATATGGCATAGTATATTGTAGTACAGTATAGTACTGTACAGTATAGTTGTATAATAGAGTATGGCATAGTATATTGTAGTATAGTATAGTACAGTATAGCACCATAGAGTATAGTACAGTATAGTACAGTATGGTAGTATAGTATAGTACTGTATAGTAGAGTATGGCATAGTATATTGTAGTATAGTATAGTACAGTATAGTAGTCTAGTAGAGTATGGCATAGTATATTGTAGTTTAGTATAGTACAGTATAGTATAGTACAGTATAGTAGTATAATAGAGTATGGCATAGTATATTGTAGTATAGTATAGTACAGTACAGTATAGCACCATAGAGTATAGTACAGTATAGTATAGTACAGTATGGTAGTATAGGTAAGTATGGTATGGCATAGTATATTGTAGTATAGTATAGTACAGTATAGCACCATAGAGTATAGTACAGTATAATACAGTACAGTATGGTAGTATAGTAGAGTATGGTATGGCATAGTATATTGTAGTATAGTACAGTACAGTACAGTATAGCACCATAGAGTATAGGACAGTATAATACAGTACAGTATGGTTGTATAATAGAGTATGGCATAGTATATTGTAGTATAGTATAGTACTGTACAGTATAGTTGTATAATAGAGTATGGCATAGTATATTGTAGTATAGTACAGTACAGTACAGTATAGCTCCATAGAGTATAGTACAGTATAATACAGTACAGTATAGTAGTATAATAGAGTATGGCATAGTACAGCCCAATAAAGCATAACATAGTACAGTGCGGTACACTGGTGTGGAGGGGTCGCTGTGCCCCTGTTGCTCGGCAGGACCCATCCATTAGCGGGACACCTGTGCCCTTTGATGGTGAAATAAAAGCCACACCAGGTGAGGAGAGGCGTTGGCTCCACGCCAGCCACACAGAACTCCGCACATTGTTGGTAAATGAAACTTTAAAGGTTGCAGATTTGTTGTAACTTGTTTTGGCTACACAAGGTCATCATTATGTGAAGACTGTAAACTCCTCTTACAGTTCTTTATGTGCACGGCAGACACGGCACACGAGAGCACGAGACATCCTCTGTATGAGCTGCGGGAACACGCTACTGGTCTGCAGAACTCCCGATACACCATAAAGAGGACCTGTCATGTCACACTGACAATGGTGACAGGGTGTGTGCTGTGTGGAGGGAGCTAGCTATCTATACCTTTCTGTTAATCTATCTACCAATAAATATGTATCTGTCTACCTACCTACATTCTATCTATCTATCTATCTATCTATCTATCTATCTATCTATCTATCTATCTATCTATCTATCTCTCTATCTAAGGCCACAATGGCTCAGGCCCAGGGTGGCATGATGGTTGGGGATTGTTGCTAGGCAGTGTAGTACCACTGAGCAGCGCTGGCAGTAGAGTGTCTGTATTACTCTTATGTGTCCTGCCTGCACTGTCTTCTTTTTCCTCCTCCCAGTCCTCAAGTTCTCCATGATTGCTCTGCTCTGCGCCCCTTCCTATGACCCTTCCGCAGAGGGGAGGGGCAGAGATGGAGACAAGAGGAGGGGGAGGAAGAATGCGGATGAGACAGGTAAGTATAGTACAGATGACAAGCTAAGAGACTTAAAGAGCACAGCCGCAAGGAAGAAATATCTTACCTCTGCAGGTCCTCTTTAGCTTCTTTGCCTCAGCTTACTTAGAGCCTGGACTCCAAGGCTGCAGCTGCCATCTCTCATTGTGTGACTTGTTGGTACATGATGCCACATGGGGAGAGACGCCGGCTGGAGCCATGAGGACTGGACACTTGGCTGCCTATACTGAGGGGACAACTGGCTATCTATATTATTATTTAGTATTTTTATAGTGCCAACATCTTCCGCAGCGCTGTACAGAGCATATAGTCTTGTCACTGACTGTCCATCGGAGGAGCTCACAATCTAATCCCTACTATAGTCATATGTCTATGTATGTATCATGTAGTGTCTGTATCGTAGTCTAGGGCCAATTTTAGGGGGATGCCAATTAACTTATCTGTATTTTTTTGAGGTGTGGGAGGAAGTCAGAGTGCCCAGAGGACACCCACACAGGCACGGGGAGAACATACAAACTCCTTGCAGATGTTGACCTGGCTGGAATTCTAACCGGGGACCCAGCGCTGCAAGGTGAGAGCGCTAAACATTACGCCACCACACTGCCCAGGGGACGCATGGCTACCTATACTGAGGGGACACACGGCTACCCATAGCTCCCAACTGTCCCTCTGTCCCTCTTTCCTCCTCATTTGTCCCTCTTTCTATGTAAATATATATATTTCTCTACTAAAAATGTGTTTGATGGACTCTAAACTTTATTCCCATCCTTTAAATTGATATATTACTAATTTTAAAATGTTAATATGAAGGAAAATGAACCAGGATAGAAAGGACCAGTGGGGTTTGAATTATAAAACAACTTGTTTTTCTTATAAAATCTTTATGGTATCCGTGAATAAAGGTGTGACGGAGGCGTGGTCAGGGGCGTGGCAGGGGCGTGGCTTAAGTGTCCCTTTTTCTCATCTCAAAAAGTTGGGAAGTATGGCTACCTATACTGAGGGGAAACATGGCTGCCTATTATGAGGGGCGGAGCAGGATCATCCACCAGGCAACCTAAGCAGGGGCTTGGGGCCTAGTAGGTGTCAAGGGGCCCACCTGCTACCGTCTTTGACCTCTCTCCACTTACCAAAAGGAGGCCCCAAATCTACTACCTTGCCAAGGTCCCTAATACATCTTAAACTATCTCTGCTGAGGGGACACATGGCTACTTATACTGAGGGGACACATAAGGAAGTGTTAATAATAAAAAAAATTACCAATGTATCGGTAATTACCCAAAATTACCAATATTAGTATTACCGGCAGCTAAACTCATTCGTGCACAAACTAAATGTTGCATTCCATTGGTCAATCAATCTAAAATTGACTTTAAAAGACCCCAAGCGCCAATTTCATTTATTATTAAGAAATACTTTTGCTATGGACATCTCAAGAGCGGCGTCAATTGAAGCTGTCATTCCTTCGGGGGTTAAACCTTCAGCGATTGTTTCATTATTTTGTCCCCGTCATCAGAGCACCTTCACCCCCCCCCCCCCCCCCCTCTTCCTGTTTTTGAAGTTGAATTGGAAATGGAGAGGTTAGAGCAACGTGCTAACTGTATCTTTTCAGAACTGACACTCATCATCCCAGCATATAAATCATGTTGGGGGTTTGTTATTCTCTCTGGAATGCAATTACATAGGTTCAAATAAAACATAAAAGCAGGCTGCAGGTCTTAAAATGTACTACCTTCTCACAACCAAGCAAGAAGGAATGTCTGGCAGTCAAAATATGCTAACATCCAGCATGTGGCCGAGAGGAGGGGATTCAAAGGGAAGAGCTCTCTTTATTTAATGGCCAGGCGCACAAGAATCCCTCCCCAGTACTGGCCGGGGTAAGAGCGGCCCTGACAGGACGATTAAACAGACATCACATTTTCTGCTGCTTATTAAAAAAGGATTTTATTTTCTCTTCAAGCAAATCTGAACTCCTCTCTGCTGTAAAAGATAAGCAACTGCATACTAACCTTTAACAGCTGATACAAACCCTGCAATAAATCTTCAGCGTGTCTACTTCCTGCTTTCATGGAAGCACACATAAGTTTAACACCTCTGTGCTTACAAATTAGCTGCTCTGCCAAGACAGCCAGCTGACACAGCAGAGCAATTAAATTACAGTTGTGATTAGTCACAGATGAGGGGGAATTAGATGGGCTAAACTCTCAAAATACATACAGTGTGCATTTCTCTCTGGTAAACTTTAAAGGATATCTGATCTACAGATGGCCCGAACCGTTCGCCGGGCGAATCTCTCTGAGCCTTTAAGTACTTCCGGGTCGCAATGACTCTTTTTAAGTCAGTTTTTTTAGATCAGATTAGAGATGTTGCAAACGGTTCCCGAACCGTTCTCCGGCGAACATCTCCAAATCTGTGGGCCTTTAAATACTTCCCGGTCGCAATGACCCGGAGCAGTACGCCTGCGCTGCCCGGCGGAGCGCTGATCTAAAAAAACGGACTTAAAAAGAGTACATACTGTACTTCTGTCAGCAATGGCATCCAGTCCAGGACTACGTCTCCCCCCCGCTCTCCTCTTCCTGAACCCCCCCCCCGCACTAGGCCCCGACCTCCTGTGATTGGGACCTTTGAACCAGATATAGGCCTCGATTCATCATTGTCTTTGAGATAACTTTTTCCAGTTTGTTAAATTACCGAATTCGAAGTTTAGCGATTTCTAGTTGTATTCTTTAAGGTTTTTCCGCATTCGGTGTGAATTCGATAACAATTCGGTAGCCATTCTGTAACGTGTCGATATTTCCATTTTACAGCGGTAATTTAACACAAGGCCATAAGATTCCCGTGGAATTGTGGGTAAAAGGCAGTCCTTTGAGCACTACGTAGCAACATTCCGAACAGGGCTTAACACCTGGACCAGGATTCTGGAAGTGGTTGGGACAATCCCACAATTTGATAGGAGCCTTTTCTAAAAAATTATAGTGCAGCTAGCATATTAGTTAACCCTGGCACTGCCTGTGTTCTCTTACAAGATGATTCAAGAGAAATGCAGATGTCCTGTTATATCAAATAAATCCATTCTCTTGCAAATTGATGTGGTTCTAGACCTTATTCTTGCCCTTCTGCGCCTTTGAATCACTCTCAGCTGATACATAACCACTTCAAATGGCTCCATCTTCTCTGTCAGCAATGATCTGACAGGAATAACGACAGAGCAGTGAAGGAGATAACTAATCCTAAATGTAACGCTAAACCACGCCCACTTTCATTTTCATGAATTGCACTCTCTTCCGTTTTATCGCATCATTACCGAATGCTCGCTAACAGTTGTAGAAAAATTTGATGAATCCTGAAATCAACTTAACGAATTCTGTATTTTACCGAACTGTCGTTAACCAATTCGATAAGTCTTGATGAATCGAGGCCATAGTGTGCTTGCACATGCACAGTTTGATCCTGCACACCACTGTGACCACACTGTTCTGAGTGCTGTGAGCTCACATGCCGCGATAAGGCGCTGCCACAGTGGTGTGCAGGATCAAGTTGTGCATGCGTGAAACATTCTGCATACCAATAATGAGCGACAACGCCAATGCAAGAAATTTGGCACTCTGAAACGGAGATACGCAGCTCAGACACTGTCTCATATTGACCCGAGGAAACGGGCAGGTCCTGTGAAACGCGTTGTGTTTTCATTGGTGTGTAACAATAAAAATCTTATCATGAGGTTTCTATTACTTACCTCCACTCACTATACATTGTATCACAATTAGGACTCCTCCTCCCATCTTGCATTGTCTCCTCCCCCTTCCCAGGCGTTACCTCTGCGACTACATCCGGTGGTCCTTTGTTTTTTTTCTTGAGCGCAACTAGAGATGAGCGTAATGACCTAATTACGATTTTGCGAAATTTCGCGTAATTAGTGTAATTACGATTATGGCCGTAAGTACATAATCGTAATGAAGAAGGATTTCGCGAAATTTCGCGTAAGCGTAATTTTCGCGTAATTTTCGCATTACAGTCGTATCATGCCGTAATTTCGCATTAAACGCTACCGTAATTTCGCATTAAACCGTAACGCTCCGTATAATATAAAAAAGCCGCCGACTTTAAGGGTTAATAGCAAAGCCCCCTTAAATGTTAAGAGCCTCAAATTTGGAGAATATATTAAGGAGATCAGGAGGAATAAGAGGAAAAAATTTTTTTTCAAAAAGACCTTATAGTTTTTGAGAAAATCGATGTTAAAGTTTCAAAGGAAAAATGTAAACATTTAAAAACCCGCCGACTTTAACGGTTAATAGCAAAGCCTGCTTAAAGTTTAGGAACACCAAATTCCCAGGGTATATTAAGGGGATCAGTGGGAATAAGAGGAAAATTTTTTTTTTCAAAAAGACCTTATAGTTTTTGAGAAAATCGATTTTTAAGTTTCAAGGGCGAAAATGTCTTTTAAATGTGGAAAATGTCAGTTTTTTTTGCACAGGTAACAATAGTGTATTATTTTCATAGATTCCCCCAAGTGGGAAGAGTTTTACTTACTTCGTTCTGAGTGTGGGAAATATAAAAAAAAAACGACGTGGGGTCCCCCCTCCCAGACCTCTTTAACCCCTTGTCCCCCATGCAGGCTGGGATAGCCAGAATGCGGAGCACCGGCCGCGTGGGGCTCCGCACCCTGACTATACCAGCCCGCATGGTCCATGGATTGGGGGGTCTCGGAAGGGGAGGGGCAGCCAAGCTTTCCCCTCCCCCTCCGAGCCCTTGTCCAATCCAAGGACAAGGGGCTCTTCTCCACCTCCGATGGGCGGTGGAGGTGGAGGCCGCGATTTCCTGGGGGGGAGGTTCATGGTGGAATCTGGGAGTCCCCTTTAAAAAGGGGTCCCCCAGATGCCCACCCCCCCTCCCAGGAGAAATGAGTATAGAGGTACTTGTACCCCATACCCATTTCCTTTAAGAGTTAAAGTAAATAAACACACAGACACTTAGAAAAAGTATTTTAATTGAACAAAAAACATAACCACGAAAAAAGTCCTTTAATATTCTTAATTAACCATTAATACTTACCTGTCCCTTTAAATAAATGATCCCTCGCAATATCCTCGGAAATGTTCTATCAGTTACAATGTAACAAAGTTATTACAATGTATCAACTTTGTTACATTGTAACTACGCCGCACCCGACGTCACTCACCGCCGCCGCCGCCACCGCGTCTGCGCTGCAGGACCCGACAGAGCTCTGAGCTATATAGCTCAGAGCTCTCTAAGCATCTTTGTATTTGGGCTCCAAGGAGCCCCATTGGTCCTTAGCAGACCAATGGGGTTCCTTCTGATTTGAAGGAACCCCATTGGTCTGCTAAGGACCAATGGGGCTCCTTGGAGCCCAAATACAAAGATGCTTTAGAGAGCTCTGAGCTATAGCTCAGAGCTCTGTCGGGTCCGTGCAGGACGCTAAGTCCCCGCCGGCTCCGCTGTCCTCCCCGCCTCTCCCACATCTCACCCACATGTCACCCACATGTGGGTGACAGATGTGGGCGGGGTGGACAGCGGGAGCTGCGGGGACTTAGCGTCCTGCACGGACGCGTATGCGGCGGCTGAGCGGCGAGTGGCGTCGGGTGCGGCGTAGTTACAATGTAACAAAGTTTGTTACATTGTAACTGATAGAACATTTCCGAGGATATTGCGAGGGATCATTTATTTAAAGGGACAGGTAAGTATTAATGGTTAATTAAGAATATTAAAGGACTTTTTTCGTGGTTATGTTTTTTGTTCAATTAAAATACTTTTTCTAAGTGTCTGTGTGTTTATTTACTTTAACTCTTAAAGGAAATGGGTATGGGGTACAAGTACCTCTATACTCATTTCTCCTGGGAGGGGGGGTGGGCATCTGGGGGACCCCTTTTTAAAGGGGACTCCCAGATTCCACCATGAACCTCCCCCCCAGGAAATCGCGGCCTCCACCTCCACCGCCCATCGGAGGTGGAGAAGAGCCCCTTGTCCTTGGATTGGACAAGGGCTCGGAGGGGGAGGGGAAAGCTTGGCTGCCCCTCCCCTTCCGAGACCCCCCAATCCATGGACCATGCGGGCTGGTATAGTCAGGGTGCGGAGCCCCACGCGGCCGGTGCTCCGCATTCTGGCTATCCCAGCCTGCATGGGGGACAAGGGGTTAAAGAGGTCTGGGAGGGGGGACCCCACGTCGTTTTTTTTTTATATTTCCCACACTCAGAACGAAGTAAGTAAAACTCTTCCCACTTGGGGGAATCTATGAAAATAATACACTATTGTTACTTGTGCAAAAAAAACTGACATTTTCCACATTTAAAAGACATTTTCGCCCTTGAAACTTAAAAATCGATTTTCTCAAAAACTATAAGGTCTTTTTGAAAAAAAATTTTCCTCTTATTCCCACTGATCCCCTTAATATACCCTGGGAATTTGGTGTTCCTAAACTTTAAGCAGGCTTTGCTATTAACCGTTAAAGTCGGCGGGTTTTTAAATGTTTACATTTTTCCTTTGAAACTTTAACATCGATTTTCTCAAAAACTATAAGGTCTTTTTGAAAAAAAAATTTTTCCTCTTATTCCTCCTGATCTCCTTAATATATTCTCCAAATTTGAGGCTCTTAGCATTTAAGGGGGCTTTGCTATTAACCCTTAAAGTCGGCGGCTTTTTTATATTATACGGAGCGTTACGGTTTAACGCGAAATTACGGTAGCGTTTAATGCGAAATTACGGCATGAACGAAACGCGAAATTTCGCGTTGAAAATTACGCTTACGGTATTTTCAATTACGATTTTAATGGCAATTTCGCTACGCTAATTTCGCATCGTAATCGCAAATTTCGCATGCGTAATTATAGTAATGCGAAATTACGAAAATTTCAGCTCAACACATTGACCCAACCGAGTCATCATAACCGCGTTGAGACAGTCCTTCTCCGCATGTCCGAAATTGTGTTTGCCTAACAACCCAGGTGGGCTACTTGCGAGTAGTTTCTCATTTCCTATTTCCCAGAAATACTACACTATCCACTACACTTCTGTTTTGTTTCTCTTTTTCTTACCAGTCCCTGGGTTTCCAAGCCTGAAATTCATCTACTGGACCTCCCAGAAAAATGCTAATATTCTTTTCACGTTAAATTTCTCTAAGATAAGGAAATATTCAACATTCTAGCGAAAATGCCATCGAAAATAACTTTACAATACTTTTTTGTTGTTTTCCACAGTTTTTGCCGTTTCTCATTTAAAAAGCCTGATTCATTGTTGCATTTGCAGACGTCGTGTGCTCAGACCGTAGTTGAAAGTAGAGTGCCAACTGTATTCACTGTCTGTAGAAGGCAGACAGTATTCCAGCTGACATATTCAAGAGTGAAAATTTGTGATTTCTGTGTAGGTAAAAAAGTCTTGTAAAAGTAATACCTTTTATATCCTCACTGATAAGAAATTCCCCTTTTTATCTCTTTCTTGCTGTCAGAAGCCATTTTCTGCTAGGAAACTGTTTTATAGTTGGAATTTCTTATCAGTGAGGGTCACACTGTAGTCATTTCCTGTCTGGACTGAGTCAGCCACTTACTTACCTGATATTTAACTCTTTCAGGCAGAGAAAGAAAAAAAGGAACACAGCATAGTTATTTGTGTGCTAGGCACTGTACATACCCATGTCTATCTCATCATGTCACATGTCACTTCGGGTATCCTTTAAAGTTGAAGACATCCAGCTAATACTGAGGCTATATCAATCCTAATAGGGTGTTCTGACATATTTTTACCTCTTATCAGCATGTCAAGTTACCACGTAGGCAATACAGGCTATACCTGAAGTTTTAATTATTTATTAAAAGTAAAATTTTATGTAGCTCTCTACAACAAGCATAAATAGTGTTTTGTATGTTTTCAGCATAGTGTTTAGAGTTTGAGTACCAGGTAGTCCCCGGTTAACGAACGAGATTGGGACTGTATGTTCGTTCTTAACCTGAATCTGTTCTTAAGTCGGAACATTGCGCCATCTCTGTCCCCTTTACCTTCTCTGTGCCCCCCTGTGCCTCCAGTGTCCCCTTCTGTGCCTCCTCTTCCCTCTGTACCTGCTTATACAAGGATAAAAGCCATTTTTTCTTTGAATTGTTTAAAATCGATTTTCTCAAAAACAAGTCCAATTTGAATTTTTTTTTAACTTGTTTCCATGGAAACACAGAATCCATGCCGTTCGTATCGGCGGGTCGTTTGTAAATCGGGCATTCGTAAGTCGGGGACCACCTGTACATATTGAGAAAATATAATATATTTTTGCAAAAATATTATTGAAAATGAAAATAGCATTTTCCAAGTGAAAATTACTTTGCCCAAAAAAATTTGGGAGCAACGTTAGCAGTCGCGTTAGCCTCCACCTTTTTGTTATGCCGCTTTACTAAGCTTGGCTGACCTGCGGGATCTTAAGCTTGGAGGGTGTTACGGCCAGACTAAGTTGCTCTTGAAATGCGCGATGCTTCACTGATTAACTGTCTAAACACATCTCCGGTTACACCAAATAAATATTGCATTGAAGTGAATTATTAAAGGCCTTAGACCGGCAATTTATAAAGCCTTCTGCCTGCCGATAAACACTGTTTACATTGCGGGGCAGAGGGCGTGCATTAACACAGGCATTTAGTAGATAATTTACTGGGAGAGCTTGTCCACCTGAGTGAAGCACTGCCCCAGGACAACTCATTCATGTTTCTTGTAGCCGTCCGCAACAGAAGCCCACTTTCATGTGTCAAACATTATTTTGCAGGAAAATAGGAAGCCTACAAGCTGAATTCCATCTACAACAGCAAAAATAACAACCAAAAACATTTTGGTCACCCCTAGCGCCATGGAAAGTCGGGCACAGGAACAGTGCCGATGGTAAAATATTGGTAAAATTACTGATACGCTATTTATTTTATTATTTAATTATTTATTGTATTTATAAAGCGCCAACATATTACGCGGCGCTGGACATTGGTTAAGGTTACAGAGAATATTTAGGGGTGAAATACAGCAATACGACAATCTAGAGGGAGAGGTAAGGACACGGAAGGTAGGGGACCGGAGTTCAGCTGTGGGTTTAGAGCAATTGTGAGGGGTGGAAGGCCAGAGTGAAAAGGTGAGTTTTGAGGGCTTTCTTGAAGATGTTGAAGGAGGGGGCTGCCCTAATAGGTGGAGGTAGTGAGTTCCATAGTGTTGGAGCAGCTCTAGCCTAACCCTACTATCACACAGAACCCTCCACTACCGATGCCTCACCCTCCCTGTGGTGCCTACTCCTAAGTAGAGATGTCGCGAACCTCCGATTTTTGGTTCGCGAACCTCAGCGAAAGGTTCGAAAAAGTTCGCGAACCGCAATAGACTTCAATGGGGAGGCGAACTTTGAAAAATAGAAAAAATTCTAACGCCTAGAAAAATGATAGAAAACATGTTTCAAAGGCTCTAACACCTGGAGGCAGACATGATTGAGTGAAATACACATCAAATGTCCCAGGCTAACATCTAGGTTTCACACAGACCCCTATTTTAGGACTCCCTCCACCCTCCTACCTCCTATCAGAGGGAGGAGGGTCTCATCTGCCAGAGAATCTCTCTCTAGTAGGGATGGTCACCGCTTTCCGCGGAATTGTATTTTTGAGCATAAATGGATTGAGCATAAATGGTACATGCTAGGCTGGCTTCAGCATGTAGTGTTGGTGAGAGAGAGAGAGAGAGAGAGAGAGATGAATCTACCTGGCTATCTGGGGATCTCTTTGGACAACTGTTGAACACAAAAGACAAGGCCATGCCTGGCTACATCTCTGTAAGCAGTGGCTGCATGGTGTAATGGCTAAGGGCTCTGCCTCTGACACAGGAGACCAGAGTTCAAATCTCGTCTCTGTCTGTTCAGTAAGCCAGCACCTACTAAGTAGGAGACCTTAGGCAAGTCTTCCTAACACTGCTATCTTGTCTAATTTTTCTCTTGGATTGAGCATAAATGGTAAATGCTAGGCCAGCTTCAGTTAGTACTGTTGTGGTACAGCGGTTAAGGTACTTGCCCACCACACAGTGAGACCTGGGTTCAATTCTTAGCTATGGCATGTAAACTGGCTTTTGAAATAATATAATTCTCTGGCAGATGAGACCCTCCTCCGGAGGGAATAGGTAGAAGGGAGGAGGGAGCTCACAAGAGCCTAATTAAAATCTCCCTACCAGAGTGTGTAGCAGCTGTCCCTTAACTAATTAGTGTAGGCAGACAAGTGAGTCAAATGGTATAAGGACCTTGCTTGGAGGAGGGGGGGGGGGGGGCCTCCAGCATTGAGAGCAGTATGTTTGGCAATAATGTGTCTGCTGACTGTGATGTAGAGGGTCAAAGATTTGCTCCATAGAGCATTATTGGGCGAATCGAACTTCCAGGAAAGTTCGCGTTTGGTAGGCGAACGCGAACCACCGAACTTCACCTGCAGTCGTTCGCCGGCGAACCCTTCGGGACATCTCTACTCCTAAGACCCTCCCTGGTGATGCCTAACCCTAACGCCCCCTGGTGGTGCCTAACCCTAAGAACCCCCCTCCCCCAGTGGTGCCTAACCCTAAGACCCCCCCCCCCCCCCGGTGGTACCTAACCCTAACAACCCCTCCTTGCACGTACCCCCTTCCAGACGCCTAACGCTAACCGTGCCCCCTGCACAAACCTTCTTCCCAAAACCTAACCCTAACATCTCTTCCCCCTCGCACAAAAACCCTTCCTGACGCCTAACTGTCCTCCCCTGCACAAAAAACAGAGAAAAACCCCAGCAAAAATGATAATAACCGGCCGCAGCCTGGTGCCCGAATTTTCCCTTTGCTGCCGGTTTAAAAACAGACAAAGGACCCGCAAAAAAAACGATAATTATCAGCCACAGCCTGGCAACCGAATTTCAGGAATTTTGGGGCACCCAACCCTAATCAATTATGTGACTTTTTCTCTTTAACCAGTTCACCCCGAAGGGTTTTTACCGTAACGGACCAGAGCAATTTTCACCTGACAGTGCTCCTCCTTTTTATTCCCTAATAACTGTATTATTACTTATTACAAGAAAATGATCTATACCTCGTTTTTTTCGCCACCAATTAAGCTTTCTGTGGGTAGTACATTTTGCTAAGAATTATTTTATTCTAAATGTATTTTAATGGGAAAAATAAGAAAATAATGGAAAAAATTCATTATTTCTCAGTTTTCGGCGTCTATAGTTTTAAAATTAAACGTTCTCCTGTGGATAAAACAGACACATTTTATTTGCCCAGTTGTCACGATTATTAAGCCGTTTAAATGATGTCTCTATCACAATGAATGGCAACAATATATTATTTTGAAATATAGGTGTTACTTTTCTGTTTTGTTTTTCTTTTGTCCAGTCCATAGTTACAAGCCCCTATGTAGTAAATTAAAAGTAATTCTCCCTCATAAAATATATATTAAAAAAGCAGAGTCCCTAAAGCAGCTATTTATGTATTTTTTTTTTACTGGTTTTTTTTATGTGTGTTTTTTTTTGTTATTGGGGGGGGGGGGGGGGCTTGGTAATGCAAGTTTTTACCTTTATTAATATTGTGTAAGTATGTATGTGTCTGTATGTGTAATCTTCCTTTTTGGCCCCAGATGGCGATCGTGAACACTTTCCTGTTATAGGAAATGTTCACTTTTTTTTTCTACATTTAAATACAATGTGACGGCTTCCTGTTTTATGAATGGACGTGGCCACTAATCGTGGTCACGTCCATTCATTCCAGGCATTGTGATTGGGCAGAGGACCGCTCGGTCCTCTTCCCCAATCGCTCAACACATAATCCCGACGGAAACGGCGGGGGGAGCGGCGCGCACACGTGCTGAGCGGCGGCAGGAACACACAACGTAATAAAAAGTCATGTTGCCGTTAACAGGCTAAAACATGACGTTTTAATACGTTAGAATGCCGTTAAATGGTTAAATAGTTTTTTGTCTTTCAAACTTTATTAGCTTTTCTCGGTTTTAAACATCCTGTGTCCAGCCAGCTGACCAGCTCACCAGCAGACCAACCCACCTATCTGCCTGGACTGGAGGTAATTAGAGACACTGTTTATATGTTATGGCTAGCTATCACAGTTACCTTTGAACATACAAGAATGTCTGGACTCTGCCTAGGAGTAGCTTGCTTATCATTGTTTATACAGCAGGGGGTGCAAAAAAAGCTATTGAAAGCTTATTAAAACTCACTCCAGGATGCATAATGGTTTCCATAGCAGAGATGGTGCTTTCCGCAATGTTTCATAGCATATTATAAGCATTTGAAGAGGAACTGTAGTGACACATATAAATTTGCTTATTTTTTCTTTTTTCTTTACAATAATAATTTATAAATTATTTGTAAAATATTTCCTGTCCTTGATTTAAATTCTGAAGCCTATCACAGCTGGTGACATCTTTAGTCCTGTCAGGTGCATTACTGCAAAATGTTCGTTTCGGAGAATTCTAAAGCCAGTGAAAATATACCTGGCCTGCTGTCCCAGAATGCTCTGGGAGGAAAATTATGCATAACTAAACAGTCTAGGCTAAGCTTCACTGGGGCTTAAAGCTACACACCAATATACAGAAAGATATCGATATTGAAGTGTTTTTGATGCTAAAACCAGGAAAATTACTGTAAAACTGGGTATCCTGATTAATGAACTGCATTCTACCATGTGTCACTACAGGGCCTCTTTAAGGTAAACCTGTCACGACAAAAGCAAAAGGATTACTACGTCTGCTGTGAGCCCTGGTAGTTGCTGACTACTGCGCATGCACCACCCTTCGATCATGTTCCTGAGGCCGGGTGCATTCTGTGCCTGGGCAATTACCATATTTGCTGCTGGATAAGATGCACTTCTCTTTGCCAAAAATGGGGAGAAAGAGTCCCTGCATTTTATACGGCGAAGGGAAGGTACCGGACAGACACCTATCAAGCTGATGGAGTACAGCGGGGCTGGAAGAAGCCCAAGGTAGTTATAAATCCTTTTGTGTTTGCCATCTCAGGTACACTTTACATATTTCTTGCAATAAGTGATATGAATGGGGATACCTTTACTTATCATTCCCTATTATGCTCCTTTAATTTCAACCACCTAAACAGTTCTAAGATTAATCTTTATTACATTATGACCATCATTCTAAGCTCACTTCCAGAACGTTGCTCCGGTCACCCCAGGCATTGTCCTCACTGAACTTTCATGGCTTCAATATGGTACAAACTCTCAAAATGGCCGCCAGAATGGTGGGTTGCCATGGATTTTTTTTCCTCATTTGATTGTACTTCGGTAATGGACTGAGAGAGACGAGGCGGATGAGTTTCTCGGTTGTCTAGGAGTACGGGCAGAACGCGCTGCTCCCTCACACAGCTGGGAGTCAGTCCCATATCTCGGATGGCTCCCCTTAGGCCTAAACGACTTCACAGGCCCTCTTGATCTCTGTGGAGAAAATGTGTGAAGTCTGTTAGGACAAGCTGCCGGCTCGTGATTGTTTGATGCATTTCTGCACATCATAACAATTATCCAGGGTGTGTTCCCTCAATTTCCAGGCTCCTTTTTAAGTTCACAAGGTTTCAGTTCCTTGATTTTTACAGCTACTTTCTCTTAATTCCCGGCCATCGCTAAATGAATCCTATTCTATATTTTTGTTCTTTTTTATTTTTTCATTCTGACTTCTCTGGCAGGCAAGTCTGACTGGCAAACAGGATCTATCAACCGTACAGACATTCCTTAAAAATTAGCCCCTTTAGCCCTATCTGCAAAGGTTTTCTTTTTGCTTTTTTTTTAACCATTTGCATACCAGCAGTCTCTGGCCCCTGAAAGCCTCATACACACGGGCTACAACTGTTGCCACAACCATGTGGCACGCGCGTGTTGCAGCGACAGGCCGCCCGTGTGTATGAGGCGCGCGCCACGAACCGTCGCTTGTCAGAGCTGTCGCCAGGCGATTGACTTGGCCAAAGTTTTACGCGCGCTAAGTCCCATAGGCTTTAATGGGCACTTCGCGCGGAGCGCCCTGCGCTCTGTGCAGTACGCGCGTAAAGTTTTATGCGCATAAAATTTTGCGCGCGGAAAGTTTTATGCGCGAAAAGCTTGTTTAGACGTGCTAAGGGGGCTTTCACAGGCGTGCTAACAGTTAGCACCGCTTTGTGAATCAAGCCCTATATGGCATATGCACAAGCGCAAGCTCCTGTCATTGTAAACAAATCGCCACAGTGATCAGCCTGCCAGCGGCTAATTAGCGCTGGCAGACTGGTTTTTACAATTACAAACAAAAGATCACTTATATAGTGCTGCCATCTTGCGCAGCGCCGTACCGATCACAGCCTTGTCACGTAACTGTCCCTCGTAGGGGCTCACAATCTAATCCCTGCCATAGCCAGATGTCTATGTTGTATAGTGTAGTGTATGGATCGTAGTGTAGGGCCAATTTAGGGGGATGGGGGAGGAGAGACAACAATTTTTTTTGCAAAAATTTCATTTTCTTTATTACTAAAAAAATAACTATAAATTGCAGCAGCAATCAATTAGCACTAAAAAAAGCTCTATTAGTGAGAAGAAAAGGAGGTAAAATTCATTTGGGTGCCAGGTTGTATGACTGAGCAATAAACCGTTAAAGTTGTAAAGTGCCATGCCGGATTGTAAAGAAATGGTCTTGTCACTGGGGGGGGGGGGGGTATAAACCTCTGGTCTTCAAGTGGTTAAAGACCAAAGACAGCTGGTACCAACACTGGGCTTACCTAAATCTCGCCTCATGCAATCGTAGTTGTTCACACCATTCACCTGTTGCTAAAGCCCACCCGCTCTGCTGTCGCTATGACGGTAGCGCTCTATGAGCTGGTTGGGAGCTGACATCATTGGCTGCTGACCCTGTGATCACTGTGAACCAATGAGATTGGCTCACAGTGATTACAGGGCCAGGAGCCAATGGAATCATGGAGCTCTGCCGTCATAGCGACAGCAGGGCGTGTGGGCTTTAGCAACGGGAGAGCGGAACAATTGCCAGTAGCGATGAGGAAGTTGAAATCTACGCCCTGGCAGTGATAACAGGTGCCGAACAAGGCGTAGATTTCAACTAACGTTGTCCGGAAGTGGTTAAATAAATGATTCAGTCATAAATATTCTTTGCCCTACACCAGTGATCGGCAAACTTGGCTCTCCAGCTGTTATGGATTATGGAACTACAAGTCCCACAATGCACTTGCCTTTATGAATCATGACTGTGACTGTCAGACTCCTGCAATGCATTGTGGGACTAATAGTTCCTTAAAGAGGATCTGTAACGTCAAAAGATCCCTTGGGGGGTACTCACCTCGGGTGAGGGAAGCCTCCGGATCCTAATGAGGCTTCCCACCCCGTCCTCTGTCCCACGGGGGTCTCGCTGCAGCCCTCCGTGAAAGATGACGTCAATATTTACCTTCCTGGCTCCTGCGCAGGCGCTCTGACGGCTGTCGGCTCCGAACTACACGGAAATACCCGATCGCCGTCGGGTCTGCTCTACTGCGCAAGCGCAAGTTTCCGGCGCCTGCGCAGTAGAGCGGACCCGACTGAGATCGGGTATTTCCGTGTAGTTCGGAGCCGAAAGCAGCCACAGCGCCCCCGCTGGAGCCAGCAAAGGTAAATATTGAACTTACAGTCAGGTCTGTCGCTGGCTGTTCGGAGGGCTGCAGCGAGACCCCCGTGGGACAGAGGACGGCGTGGGAAGCCTCATTAGGATCCGGAGGCTTCCCCCACCCGAGGTGAGTACCCCCCAGGGGATCTTTTTCATGTTACAGAGTCTCTTTAACAGCTGGAGAGGCAAGTTTGCAGATCACTGCCCTACCCTATGCTGGGAGAGATTGGAAAACAGAGTAGGTAAGTCTCCCTATGGTCCCGCTCCCACTAGCTAAAAAACACTGAAAGTTTCCACATTGGAAAAATGTACATGTTCACAGATCCTATGGTTTTTTCATAGGATCCGTGTATGCTTGTCGCTCTGCAAGAGATCTGTTCGATCCATAGTTGTAAATCAAACGCAAAACTAGAACCTGCACAATAATGCCCGCATCTCCCCTGTGCATAACCCCCAACTTTTTGAGAAAAGCAAGAGATACACTTTAAGAGATGCCTCCTTCGCCATGCATTATCACAAAGATTTCAGGATCAAAACATGTTGTTTTTTAATTCAAACCACAATTGTCCTCTCTGAGATCAGTAGTTTTTCTTCATTTTAACATTTGTAAATAAGAAATATAACAATTTAAACTATGGGAATAAAGTTTAAGATCTGAATGGTCACTAAATCAGTGATGACGGTCATTTAATACAAACAGGTACCTGGACATTGTTTAACATCGTTTAATGAACAGATATCGCAAAAACTATCGTTCATCGTGAAGAAATCGCTGCAAAAATCGCGTTGTCAGTATAGACCTCTAGTCAAGCAGTAGCACCCAATATTTTGCCAAATCCACCTGCTGCCATCTACACTGCTGTGACTATGCCCCCCAACCGCCCCGTTTTCGTCGGGACTGTCCCTATTTAGGGGGGCTCTCCCGCTACCCCGGTATGAGCCCCCCAAGTCCCAGGCGGCAGTGGGCAGAGAAGGTAAAAAAAATGATCAAGGCGCCAGCCGCGGTGAAGTGGGATGCGGGATGTCGGCAATACATTACTACCTCCCTCCCTCCCTTGGAATCTGCCCCCTGTGTCCCCCTACCCCACTAGCTGAGTGCGCAGCTGAGCGGAGCGGGCTGTCATCTTACCGGCATCCATCCATGCGTACCGGTAGGTATCCAACTTCACTCTGCTTCCTGTGACGTCACAGGAAGCTGAGTGAAACCAAATGTCGGTACGCATGGATGGACACCGGTAAGATGACAGCACGCTCCGATGCGCACTCTGCTAACGGGAGGGGGGGGGGGCACAGCGGGGAAGATTCCAAGGGAGGGAGGTAGTAATGTATAGCCGGCGTCCCGCATCCCACTTAGGCGTGGCTGGCGCCTTGATAATTTTTTTTTTACCTTCTACAGTGGCACCCATCCTCACCCTCCTGCCCACCCACGGGCAGGGTATATGAGGGATATATTTATTAAAAAATATAAGGGCATTGATATTAATAAAAAAAAAATATTTCAAAATACTTTATGGTAGGCGTGATTATGGGTGTGGTTAGGGGTGTGGCCAGTGTCTCGATTTCTAATTGTAAAATGTTGGGAGGTATGCAGTGTGACCCTCCCTCCAGGGGCATAACTACAGGATAGCAGCCCCTGCAGGGTGCCCAGGGCTGTAAGGAGGCCTCAACTTCTATTTCACTCCCTCCGATAAAGAGGTCCATCCATCAGATCAGGTATGTTTGTGGCTACACTTGTTCTCGGTGTGAAGACCATGATGGCCAAACTTGTTGTACGATCTTTGTGAGATGGGCTCCCCAGGCCGTGAGGGTCACCGGGGGGAAGCAAGGGAAGGGAAGTGTGAACATGGTTGGCCCCATTAAAGTTTTGATGGTGGGCCTCATCTTTTTGTAGATATGCCCCTGCCTCCCTCTAATGTCTACAGAAACTCTCAGCAGGACAGCATTGGATTGCAAGTCTGTGTGCCAATAGAAGCAGGGATGGTCGTAGTCAGCCAACTTTGCTACGCTGGAGCTACGCGTAGTTTTACGCAATTGCGCTTCGCAAACCATCAAATATGTGCTTCGTATGCATTGTGTAGACTACGCGTAGTGTATGCGGATGCTTATGCCCGTACGCAGGAAAATTTTACGCATTAATTCCTCTTCTATGCGTATATTCCCCTTTCCAATGCGTAAATTTGTAAGCATACAATCGCACGCAGAAAATTAGAGGCAAGTAATGCATTCGTAGTTCACTACGCAATACACATGCTAACTACGCATAGTGGGCGTAAGCTACACGTATCGGTACTTCGCTATGTGTAAATTCGTAGTTTTGAAATTCGTAGTAGATGCGAACTACGATGCATAAATTTGCACTGGCGTAGTTTCTGCTCATCCCTGAATAGAAGTAGGGATGGTCACTGTGGGGGAACCACGGTAGCCACTGTGACACAGATACTTTAAGTATTTGTGTGCTACAGGCTCCAGCACTGCCCCTCTCACCGCTCTCTCTGCCTTTGGCGTCTTGTCCTCCTATGACCTCATAGGAGGCGCCGCCGGCCGGAAGATAGGACGCTAGCAGTGAACAGAGAGCAGTCAGTGCCGCTGCTTGCTGGAGCCTGCCCTGGACTCGCAACTCTGCAGGGCGGGAGGCGGCCCCCCGGCACCACAACCAGCACCCAAACTAAGCAGCACTCAAAACTCCCACCCAAACCAAAAAGCACCCAAACCACCCTCCCATGCGCGCAAACCACCCTCCAACCTCCTGGCACCCAAACCACCTTTCCAGCACCCAAGCCACCCTCCCAGCACCCAAATCACCCTCTCACCCGCCCAGCACCCAAACCACCATCCCACCCACCAAGCACCCAAACCACGCACCCAAACCACCCACCCAGCACTCAAACCACCCAAAGGATTTCATGCGTGGGAGCTAACAGTTCTTGCATTTCAAGTGTCGGAGGAAATTATTGTTGCATTTCATGTGTTTTTAATGTAATAGTTCTTGCATTTCATGTGTGGGAGCTAATGGTTCTTGCATTTCATGTGTTTAAGGTAATGGTTCTTGCATTTTATGTGTTGGAGATAACAGTTCTTACGTTTTATGTGTGGGAGCTAATGATTCGCTAACGATTCTTGCATTTCATGTGTGGGAGCTAACAGTTCTTGCATACCATGTGTTTAAGGTAATGGTTCTTGCATGTCATGTGTCGGAGGTAATGGTTCTTGCATTTTATGTGTTTAAGGTAATGATTCTTGCATTTCATGTGTCAGAGGTAATGGTTGTTGTATTTATTTATTTGATGGTCATAGTGGCTACATTTTAATTAGTAAAAATTTATTTTGAATACAGTGAAGAGAAATTTTGTAACAAGTGCAGGTTATTTGGGTGGGGCTGTGTGTGTGTGGGTCTTGAGGATGAGTGGGTGTGGCTTGCGGATGTATGGGGCCCCATAATCTTCCCAGGGGCCCCATAAGTTGTCAGTCCACCCCTGACCTCATGCATTTCTTTATGTCTTTATAATGTATACTACTATACTATTTACTATACTATAGTACAGAATGCCGCCGCAAGGCTGTTAACGAGCCAACCCCGCCATTGCCACATAACACCAACCCTGAGCTCACTCCACTGGCTACCGATAAAATGGAGAATTCTGTTTAAGATTGGCTTACTGACATTCAAATCCTTGCACAATCTGGGCCCTGGATACCTGAAGGACTTGTTGCAACTGCATCACACTCCCCACAATCTTAGATCAAAAGGACGTAACACCATGGTTACCCCCAGAGTCCACCTCAAAAGCTTTGGAGACAGAGCCTTTTGTCATGCTGCCCCTACACTTTGGAACTCCCTGCCACACCCAATCAGGACAGCTCCATCCCTGGAAGCATTTAAGTCTAAACTGAAAACCTACCTCTTCAGTCTGGCATTCATGAACATCTGACTATCTCCTCTGTAACACAACCCAGCCTGAAACCCTGTATTAATCTGAGACACAGCTATGCGCTTTGAGTCTTATGGGAGAAAAGCGCTTTACAAATGTTATTGTATTGTATTGTATTGTATTTATTTTTGAGGGTGCCTCAACCCTTCTTCTGTGTGCCAATAGTCAACCTTTACATGACTCCGAAGAAGAGAAGAGCCTTCTATATGACCCACGAATCTAGCCGCCCTCTTCCCGAGACAGCGAATCGAAGCCTTTTCAGGAGACTTCAGGAAGAACATGGGAACAAGCCCCTGCTTGCTTGTTGCTTTGCTCTGTCGGCTTAAGAGAGAGGCAAACATGTAAACAACTTTCTGGCACACTTAAAATATTTCACATTCAAACATCTTATCTGCAAACGCTGGTTTATTTCTCCCAACTTGTTTTCCAACTCCGTCCTGCCAGGACCGGCCGCTCATTACCATGAAATATGCGCTGCCTAGAATCCCGGGGAGGAAGGGCCCAGGGAAACATGACAGAAGCATCATTAAAAATAGAAAAATACACCTTGATTAGAGCTGGGATTTATTTGACTTGAAATTGCCTATGAAGCATGTGGATATGGTTTATTGCAGGGCGTAAATGAATGGTTTTTTTCCACTTATCCATAATGTTGATTATACGGGCAAACTTACTTTATGAGCTTAAAGTGAACCTGAATGAGTAAACTTATTTAAATTAAATACATGATATACCTGCAAATGAATATTACAAACTTACCTCGCCGTCAGTTCCCAGAAACTCCCCAATTTCTTCTTTAACCACTTGAGGACTGCAGTGTTAAACCCCCCTGATGACCAGACTATTTTTTGTTAAATGGGCCACAGCAGCTATAATAATTTCGGGCCGCACAACTCAGCACACAAGTGATTTCCCCCCCCCCCCCCTTTTCTCCCCACCAACAGAGCCCTCTGTTGGTGGGGTCTGATCGCTCCCCCAATGTTTATTTATTTTTTATAAATATTTATGTTTATTTTTTAAATAAATATAGCAATTTTTATTTTTATTCTCCACCCTCCCTCCCCCCGCCAGCCAATCAGTGTGATCGGCTATCATGGGCTTCAGCCTATGAGAGTCGATGACTTCCCTGCTTCTGAGGGAAGTGATCCGCCATCAGATCGGGGATGCGCACATATGCGCGCTATTGCCCACAAACCACACCACAAGGACCTTACGCCGATTGGTGTTAGGCAGTCCTGGGGCTGCCGCCGCGTCCACGCTCATCGGCATGACGTGGTCGTCAAAGGTGAAACGATTCCTTCCATATTCTGAGAAGATTTTGCCAGAACTGAAATATATCAGTTGCTGTCAGTTGTATATCAGTTGCTGTCAGTTATAACTGAAAGGACAACTGATGCACAAAGTAATGTCCATGTTTCCCTATGGCTCACGTGGGTGATATTACAGTTTAACAGTACTCTGACCAGGAAGCTGTTACGGGGTAATGGTCATTTTCAAAATGGAGGATGGAGAATTCCATTGATCACAGTGGACAAACAGGAATCAGGAGAGGAGAAAGAGATTATAGAGTGGACTACACAGGAGGTAAGTATGGCTTGTGTATGTTTATTTTGACTTTTAATTTTCAGTTCAGGTGTCTGTCCAGTACGTAACAGTGGCCAGATTCAATAAACAATTGAATACTGTACACAAAGTAAAAACGTGGTCCGGGACCCTCCTACAGTGGCAGCTGACTCAAGCCCATCTAGGCTACAGCGTAAAAGATCTATCACAAAATAAAGCTGCAAATCATAAAATACATACTGTAAATAGAAAATGTAGATTTCTCCCAGCGTAAAATCCACGATAAAATACCTTTTTCCTATGTTGCTGGCATTTACAGTAGGTAGTGAAAATCTGGCAGATCTGACAGGTTTTTGACTAGTCTATCTCATCATGGGAGATTCTTGGTTATTTATTTTTTTACAAAAGCAATAACTGAGAATATGACATCAGTGCGTTTGCCTGGTCACATACTGACAGGATTGGAGGTCACTGACCTCGCTGACCAGGAAAAAGAAGACTTTAATTATTACCAGAGAACCAGGGGCGTAACTAGGCCCCACCGGGCCCCCCTGCAGAATTTCAGAGCGCCCCCCCCCCTCCCCTGGGGCCCACTCGTGGCTGTTTTGTGGGGGCTGGAGGGGTGGCAGCATGAGGAGAAAGTCTTGGCCACAGTCGGCGGGGAGAGGGGAAGTTCCCCCCCTCTCCCTCACCTCGGGGCTCTCCCCTCTGCGCTCCCCTCCAGCTAGTTACAGTGTGTGGGCAGCGGGCAGCGGCGGGCAGGTACATACCTTCTTCCGTGCGTTCCATCGCAGACTTCTCACTCTAGCGGCTGACGTCACTTCCGGAAGGGCGCAGGGGCTGCAGGGCCTATTGTTACGCCACTGCAGAGAACGGAAGGGGCAAAGGAGGAGTGGTAAGGATCCGTACAGCTCTCCATACACACATTAGGGGTCTTTTTTTATTTAATTTAGCATTAAGGTATCCTTTAATTCCTTTACCTCACCCTCTCCTTTACCTCCATTCTCCTCTTCCTTCTTTTATTCTTCCTCTCCCCTATTCCTCCCATGTCTGGGCCGAGGCAGAGGCAAGAGAGGCTGCAGCCTCAAGACGCAGTGTAGGAGGGGGAGCACAAATCACTCTATCATTCCCCTATTGTGTTTGAAGCAGAGAAAGATAAGAAAATGGGATACATGGTAGTTACTACAAGCCAGATAACTAGAGATTAAGGTGTTGGGGGCCCTGTGGCACCTCTTAGTCTAATAGCAATCAGTGTGTGACGGTCGGGGTGGGAGGGATGGAGGGGCGCACTTTGGTGTCTCAGCTTTGGGTGCTGGAGGACCTTTTCCCGACTCTACTTTCTCCTGTCCCTCCTCTCCTCTATGCTTCTCTCCTTTAACCCTTTCTTCTCCTCTCTTCCTCCTGTCCCTCCTCTCCTCTATGCTGCTCTCATTTACCCTCTCCTCTCTTCTCCTCTCTTCCTCCTGCCCCTCCTCTCCTCTATGCTTCTCTCCTTTACCCTCTCCTCTCTTCTCCTCTCTTCCTCCTGCCCCTCCTCTCCTCTATGCTTCTCTCCTTTACCCTCTCCTCTCTTCTCCTCTCTTCCTCCTGTCCCTCCTCTCCTCTATGCTGCTCTCATTTACCCTCTCCTCTCGTCTCCTCTGTTCCTCCTGCCCCTCCTCTCCTCTATGCTTCTCTCAATTACCCTCTCCTCTCTTCTCCTCTCTTCCTCCTGCCCCTCCTCCCCTCTATGCTTCTCTCATTTACCCTCTCCTCTCTTCTCCTATCTTCCTCCTGCCCCTCCTCCCCTTTATGCTGCTCTCATTTACCCTCTCCTCTCTTCCTCCTGCCCCTCCTCCCCTCTATGCTTCTCTCAATTACCCTCTCCTCTCTTCTCCTCTCTTCCTCCTGCCCCTCCTCCCCTCTATGCTTCTCTCATTTACCCTCTCCTCTCTTCTCCTCTCTTCCTCCTGCCCCTCCTCCCCTCTATGCTGCTCTCATTTACCCTTTCCTCTCTTCTCCTCTCTTCCTCCTGCCCCTCGTCCCCTCTATGCTGCTCTCCTTTACCCTCTCCTCTCGTCTCCTCTTTTCCTCCTGCCCCTCCTCTCCTCTATGCTTCTCTCCTTTACCCTCTTCTCTCTTCTTCTTTCTTTCTCCTGCCCCTCTTCTCCTTGTTTCTCTCATTTACCCTCTCCTCTCCTCTCCTCTCTTCCTCCTGCCCCTCTTCTCCTTGTTTCTCTCATTTACCCTCTCCTCTATGCCAGAGGCGTAGCCAGGGTTTTCAGCACCTGGGGACATAGACAGTTTTTGCGCCCCCCCCCCCCCGGATAAAATGGGCGTGGTCACAGATCAGAATGTGGTCATGGTCATGGGATTAGTCAAATGTACAAATGCTGTATATATATATAGCCATAAGTGCCCCCTTCCTCCTGTTTATATAGTTAAATGTGCCCCATTCACATAGCCTGAAGTGCCCCATTTAAATAACCAAATATGCCCCCCTTTAGATAGCTAGATGTGCCCCCTATAGAGCACCAGATGTTCCCCCCTTTCCCCGTTTAGATAGGCAGATGTGCCCCCCTTTAGATAGCCAGATGTGCCCCACTTTTCTGCAGCTGTTAATACTTCTGCACTTCTCTGTAGAGAGAGGGAGAGGAGCAGAGGTACTACTGCCAGCCAGTGAGCTGCCTCCCAAAGGCTTGGGGGTGCAGTGACTGTGCTGAGCGCCCTCACTGTGCTGCGCCCAGGGACATATGCCCCCCGTTGCCCACCCCTTGCTACGCCTCTGCTCTATGCTCCTCTCCTCTTCCTCTCCTCTCTTCTCGGACAGGAGGCATCACACACACAGTGACAGGACATCTGCAGTGGGAGAAGATGGGTTACAGTAAAGAAGCCATCACTCTTTTTAATGCTCGGCCTCCAGTAGAAGCTGCTGCAGTTGCTCCTCTGAACACCTGAAAGCACTCACTTTGAGAGATTGCTAATGTGCTAATTACTGCGAACCAAAACATTCCCACTGTAAACAAATGAGAAATGTATTTATAATAAATCAGCTTTATGACCTTGCGATGGGAGGATATCAGAGCAGTTTATGTTGGAGGGACCCCTCTGTGGCAGCTGTGTTCTTATGTTCTTATCCAGAGTCCGGGAGGAGGCAGAGGAGGAGGAGGAAAGCGCTTACAGTAAGAGAGGACTCACTGCCAGCCATGTGCAAGTAATAAGGAACCCAAATATGTGTCCATGGGGGAATTAAAAGAAACATGAAGTGACTGAGATAAAGACGGAAGCATTAATGACTTCCTTTTACAATACTTCCCTGGCTGTTGCGCTGATTCCATAGCTCCTAACTGTTCCTCTTTCAGAGAGACAGTCCCTCTTTGGGAACCAAATCCCTCTGACCCTTTTTTCTTCCTCATCAGTCCCTCTTTCAGGACTCATGTTCAGATCTATTTTTTCCAAACTTTACTTCCATCCTTTAAACTGATATATTTCTTACTTTCAAATGATATTATGAAATAAAACTAATGATGACAGAAAGGACCACTGAGGTTTGGATGATAAAACTTCATCTTTTCCTTATGAATTATTTGTGGTGTGCGTGACTAGGGGTGTGGCTGGGCATGGTCAGGGGTGTGGTAAGGGAGTGTCTTAAAGAGGAACTGTCGGAAAATCTTAAAATTTAAAACGGATACAAATAAGAAGTACGTTTCTTTCAGAGTAAAATGAGCCATAAATTACTTTTCTCCTATGTTGCTGTCACTTACAGTAAGTAGTACAAATCTGACATTACCGATTACCAGGTTTTGGGCTAGTCCATCTTTCCATAGGGAATTCTCAGTATGGCCTTTATTCTCTATAAAGACATTCCCTGAAAAAGATTTATATAATGATGCTGGCCAGCCTCCCTGCTCGCTGCACACTATTTTGGCAGTTGGACGGAGCAACTGCCATTTACTACGTGCTTTTAAAATAAAGAAAAGCCTGAGAATCCCCCTTAGAGAAGATGGGCTAGTCCAAAACCTGTCGGTAATGTCAGATTTCTACTACTTACTGTAAGTGACAGCAACATAGGTGAAAAGTAAATTATGGCTCATTTTACTCTGGAAGAAACATACTTCTTATTTTTATATGTTTACATGTATTTTACATTTTAAGATTTTCGCGACAGAGGTCCTTTAACTACTTCTGCACCGCTGCTACATATATCTACGCTGTGACGCCGGGCGACGCCCAGTCGTCCGAGGATTCGCGGCCGAGTGTCCGATCGCAACCGTGATCGGAAAACTGACATTCTTTATTTTTAAAATAGAAGTTTTTCCTTCCTGCCTTCCCCCCCCCCTTTTGCCATGAGGGCTGAATGGGCCTGCGTTAGCATATGGCTAAAGCAACCTGGTTTAGCAAGAAATCCTGTTAAGGCTCCCGGAAAAGCTCTGGTGACACTAATGTGCTAATTGGGCAGAGCTGAAATACCAACAGAGTCTATTCAACAGGGGAAGCTAGCACAGCATGAGGTCTATTGACACCTACATTCCTCCCAGTCTTGACGGCACCGACTAAACTGAGTATGGAATGCATGGTGTTGATAACTTTGTCACATTTTGCAAATACCATCCATGGGAGGAATATGAAAATTACATAATTTTGTTTCCCTAATTCTGTAGAATATGGTGATACTAGACATAGCCAGGTAACCCGAGCAGGGGCTGAGATATGAATAATGGGGTCCCCGTGCGCCCCAAATATTGCAAGTTTGATGTCCTATGAACGTGTATTCTCAGCCCAATCTGAATATGAAATCGGTTTGCATGTGCGACAAAACCCCGGCGGGGTATGAAATTGGACATATTTTGTGGATGGCTGGAAGTTCCTCCCCTGAGAACTCACTGCCTGACACGCCCCTGGGCTGAGCTTGAGACTCCGCCCAGAAATGTCAGTGCTCAAAACTGATTGCATGAGGACCCCCAGCCAATTCCCCCACTTTCCATCATACCGAAAAGACTGCCACTGCTTGGGGAAATAGCAGTGGCCATCTTGCAGGCGGAGCAACGGCCATGTGGTTCGGCCATATTGCGAACTAACTGCAACAAAGGAACTTTGTCTTTTCCCGAACGGACTTTCCACAGAATCATAAGTATTCGTTCTTTTTATCCCTTTTTCTTTTATGTACTGTGTTATCACTGTCTCTCATCGTTTAATTGTTCACGATTGTCTGTATATATTAATTATTTATATTGTAACAAATAAAGGCTTTTTAAAAGGTCTTTACCTCTCAGTAAAACCTTCTATTCAGTATACACAGACGAGACCTAAACTTCCGAAGGGACGCTACTGTTTGATAGATAGATAGGAATTGCACAGTTTTAACCGGTTGTTTGTTTCACAGGTCTATAGCCAGTTAGCAGTTTTCTCTGGGCTGATAGAAAACAGAGATGGTGGCAAATCTACCCCTGGGTTGGAGTAAAAGTGTATTTTCGTAACCTCACAGGCTCCCTACTGCGTCGTGCCGCTCAAACTCCGCCAATTCTATGCAGATTGCGTCCATAGCTCTCAATCTGTGTGCTAGAATCGGATCGGACGGTTTTGCGTGTTCACGGCCAGTGGGGCTCCTGTGACAGTGGTCGGCAGCGTTTGGGATCTGTGTGTGCTGATAGTATCTCAGGTAGGGCTATCGAATTAGCCCTATCGAGAAACGAACTAATTCGTTGGTAGTGACTGAGTGCAATATATTTTTCATATATACAGAGAGACTGTGTAACCAGTACCCCTCCCCTAAGTTTTCTTTTATTTGGCATGGAAATGTCCGGGAATTACAAGGTCATGGTCCTATCCGACCTGCAGAGTCTGTGCGAGGCGAGAGGCATGGACATCCGCGGCAAGAAACAGCAGGACCTGATAACGGACTTGTACCGATGGGATAGCCAGAATCTGCGGACGCTGGAGGTGTCCACTGTGGAGGACACCGGCTCATCTAACGCAAGTCGAGGGGAACCAGAGACTGAAGATCCTGTGCGTACCGAGGTTGAGCAACCCGCGGGCAATGCGGCAACAGATACGCAGGAGGCTGTCAGTGTGATCCCCGACCCCAGAACCCCTGAAAGTACTCGCCTGGAACCGGCCAGTACTGGACTGTCCAGTTATGTTGATCCAGTAATGCAGCAGGCATTGCAAAAGCTGATGGAAACTGATGTGGACAAGTACCTGCAGTACATGGCGGAGCAAAAGCGAGAGGAACGCCAATCTGCAGAGGCGCGGGAGAGACGACAGCATGAGCTGAACATGGCGAAAGTGCAGCAAGCCAGCCGGAGTTCAACGCCCAGCCTCCCTGCTGAAGGGACTGCCGCTCCAGTAAGTGCAAAATTTAAATTTGCTATTATCGAAAAAGACACTGACATTGACTTGTTTTTGAGGTCTTTTGAAAAGGCCTGCCGTCAGTATCGTCTGTCCCAAGACCAGTGGGCCAGACATCTGACACCCTTGCTGCGCTACAAAGCGCTTGATGCTTTCTCAGAGCTGCCTGTGGAAAAGGACAATGATTATACCGCTATAAAGGAGGCTATAATCACTAAGTACCAGCTGACGCCAGAAGCCTACCGGAAAAGGTTCAGGTCCTGGCAGAAAAAATCTACTGATTCTTATCAAGATGTGGTCAGCAGTCTGCTCACCACATTCCGCCAGTGGACGCTAGGCCTCACTAAAGGGTCTTACGGTGTCCTGGAGGACTTAATCGTCCTGGAGCAGTTTCTGAACATTTGCCCGGCTGATGTACGCCAGTTTGTGCTGGAGCGCCGACCGGCGTCAGCGACGGTCGCTGCAGACCTCGCTGAGACCTTTGCAACGACCAGGGTGCCGGAGACCCGCAGGACTGCCCCATCTAGCTGGAGAGGAGGTCAGTCCCACAATTTTGCAGACTCTCCTACCTCTGTGAGCCGTGCGCCCCAGAGGCCCTCCAGCGCAGCTGCTGCGTCCAGGCCTGCAGTAACAGAGGGCATCACCTGTCACTTTTGCCGCAAGCCCGGACACATGAAGTTTAACTGCCCGGAGCGGAGGCAGACAGCGCCAGCTCCTGCACCACCTACACCTCGCCCACGGCAACTGCCGCCAGCCAGCGCACCCCAGCCGGGAGCACCCAACAACGTCATGTTCGCAGGTGGGAGAGGGATCCACTCCGCTACGAGCAACCACCAGCTGGTTACAGTGAACGACCAGCTTGTTACCGGTTTCCGCGACACTGGAGCGGATGTCACCCTGGTGCGTGCGCACCTGGTCCCGACGGAAAATATCCTCCCTGACAAATACCTTACCCTCACTGGAGTGGGGGGCACTCTTTCTCGCATTCCCCAGGCTCGGGTGTCCATCGATTGGGGGGTGGGGGTTCAAGAGAAGGTTGTTGGGGTCCTGGACCAACTGCCGGTCCCAGTTTTGTTGGGGACCGACCTGGGCAAGCTTGTGTCCTATTATGAACCTGCCCCAAGCCCCTCAGACTGCCAGGAGGGAGACGGACTCTCCGCCCACACTAAGGTACTTTGCACCAAGGGGCAAGAACAGGGGGGAGGTGGGTTGAATGTGCCCAGTCCAGGGGTACCGAGTCCAATAGTACCTGTGTCACAGGTACCTGTGTTTGATATACCGATTGTTTGTGATGAAAATGTTGTTGTACCTGTCACTGTAATTCATGCATGCAGCCAGGATGTGAGTAATGCCAGTATGTGCCAGTCTGAAGGTGTACCTGTACTGGCAGTAACACGCAGCCGCGCTGCTCAGAACCTGGGCTCAGAGCAGGTGGAAGAGGTTCCGGCCTCCTCCCCCTCCTCTGACCACAGGGATGGTAGCCTTCAGCCACTAACTGCATATGCCACGGGCCAGCTGGCTGAGAGCGAGAGTGCTGCATTTGTGCAAGCACTCCAGACTGACCCTAGCCTCGAGGCACTCAGAAGGCAGGCTTCGGAGCCCCTCACGAATGAAGATACCTTCAAGGTATATTGGGAAGGTGGTAAGCTGTACAGCGAGCCTGTACAGCCCACCGAAGGTGAAACAAGTGTGGGTACCAAGTTGCTTGTGGTACCCAGTGCCTTCCGGGGGCATGTGCTGAAGTCCGCACATGACATTCCCCTGGCAGGGCACTTGGGAATCCACAAGACACTTGACCGTATCCAGGGTCATTTCTACTGGCCCAGGATGCGGATCGATGTGACCAACTATTGCCGCTCATGTACTGTTTGCCAAAAGGTAAAACGGGCTGGGAACCCCCGCAAGGCTCCCTTGTGTCCACTGCCAATCATAGGTGAGCCCTTTCACAGAGTGGCAGTCGACATAATTGGACCATTGCCCACTCCCAGCAGCAGTGGCAAAAGGTACATCCTGACGGTGGTGGATTACGCCACCCGCTATCCTGAGGCCATGGCGCTTTCCTCCCTGAGGGCGGACAAGGTAGCAGACGCGCTACTTAACATTTTCTCCCGAGTCGGGTTCCCTGCGGAGATGCTCTCCGATCAGGGATCCCAGTTTATGTCCGAACTCATGGAGGCCCTGTGCAAAAAGATACACATGACGCACATTGTCTCCAGTCCCTACCACCCGCAGACCAATGGACTGTGTGAACGGTTCAACGGGACGCTGAAGCAAATGCTGACCACGTTTGTTGAGTCGCAAGGTGGGGACTGGGAACGATACCTGCCTCATCTGTTGTTTGCGTACAGGGAGGTGCCGCAGAAGTCAACCGGGTTTTCCCCGTTTGAACTCCTGTATGGGAGGAATGTCCGAGGACCCTTACAATTGATGCGGGAGACATGGGAGGGCAAGGGCGACCCCACTGATGTCTCCGTGGTCGATTACGTCCTCAAGTTCAGGGACAAAATGGAGTCCCTGTCCGCAGTAGTGACCAACAACCTGGCCCAGGCTCAGGCCAAACAAAAAGCATGGTACGACCGCACTGCTGGAGAGCGGTCATTTGATGTGGGTGACAAGGTATATGCCCTTCTTCCCGTGAGGCAGAACAAGCTGCAAGCAGCCTGGGAGGGGCCTTTTACTGTAGTGCAGCGGTTAAACCCTCTGACGTATCTAGTGAACATGGGGGGCAGGAAGCAGAAGAGCTTTCATGTAAACATGCTGAAGGCCCACCATGACAGGACCCAGTATGCGCTGCCAGTGTGCAGTCGGTTAGAGCAGGGAGAGGCAGACCCCCTGTTAGACCTGCTGGCTGACGTACGAGATGTGGACGGCGACCTAAACGTCAATCCACAGCTCGCCTCAGCCCAGCAAGAGCAGTTACAGAAGGTGCTGGGCCAGTACCAGCACACCTTCTCCGGTATCCCGGGGCGGACCAGTATGGCGGTGCATGGGGTAGATACAGGTACCCATCCCCCCATCAGGCAATCCGCTTACCGTGTCTCTCCCGAGGTACAGGCGGACATGCAGAAGGAGGTGAGGGAGATGCTGGAGTTAGGGGTGGTTCAAAAGTCCAGTAGTGCCTGGGCAGCCCCTGTTGTCCTGGTCCCCAAGAAGGACCAGACAACTCGGTTCTGCGTAGACTACAGGAAACTGAACGCCATCACCACTACAGACGCCTACCCCATGCCTCGCATTGATGAGCTGCTAGATACACTGGCATCAGCCAGGTACCTATCAATCATGGATCTGAGCCGGGGGTATTGGCAGATACCACTTGCACCTGACGCGAGGCAAAAGTCGGCCTTCATCACCCCTTTCGGCCTCTTCGAGTTCACGATGATGCCCTTTGGGATGAAGAACGCCCCCGCCACGTTTCAGCGGGCCGTGAACGACCTGCTAGAGGGAATGCAAGGGTTCGCTGTAGCGTATCTGGATGACATTGCGGTGTTCAGCCCCACCTGGGAAGAACACCTCAAACACCTGTCCCAGGTACTAGAGAGGCTGGCCATGGCCAATCTGACGGTTAAACCGAGTAAGTGTCAGATTGGCATGACCGAGGTGCAGTACTTAGGTCACCGGGTGGGGGGTAACACCCTGAAACCTGACACGGGAAAGGTGGACGCCATCCTGGCATGGCCTCGACCTATCACGAAAAAGCAGGTCCAGGCGTTCCTGGGGACCGCCGGCTACTATAGGAAATTTGTTCCCGCCTATAGTACACTGGCGAAGCCCCTGACCGATGCCACTAGCAAGAAGCACCCCAAGGTTGTTAGCTGGACCCCCGCTTGCGAGAATGCCTTCCAGGCCTTGAAGCAGGCCCTCGCAAGCGCCCCTGTGCTTCAGGCCCCAGACTTCAGTCGTCGGTTTGTGGTGCAAACCGATGCCTCTGACTACGGTCTCGGCGCAGTCCTCAGCCAGGTGGATGGAAAGGGGGATGAACACCCTATCCTCTACCTGAGCCGGAAGCTCCTGCCCCGAGAGGTAGCCTACTCCACAACTGAAAAGGAGTGCCTGGCGATCGTGTGGGCCCTACAGAAACTGCAGTCGTATCTGTACGGCCGCTCCTTCACGATCGTCACTGATCACAATCCCCTGAGTTGGCTAAACCATACTGCTGGAACCAACGGCAAGCTCCTACGGTGGAGCCTGTCATTGCAGCAGTACGACTTTACGATCCAACACAAAGCAGGCAGCCGACACCAAAACGCTGATGGGCTGTCGCGGTGTCAGGGGGAACCCGACCCAACAGCGCCAATAGCTGCTACGGAAGGCGTCCTGTTGACACCTCCCTGAGCAGAGCTCGGGAAGGGGGAGGTGTGACGCCGGGCGACGCCCAGTCGTCCGAGGATTCGCGGCCGAGTGTCCGATCGCAACCGTGATCGGAAAACTGACATTCTTTATTTTTAAAATAGAAGTTTTTCCTTCCTGCCTTCCCCCCCCCCTTTTGCCATGAGGGCTGAATGGGCCTGCGTTAGCATATGGCTAAAGCAACCTGGTTTAGCAAGAAATCCTGTTAAGGCTCCCGGAAAAGCTCTGGTGACACTAATGTGCTAATTGGGCAGAGCTGAAATACCAACAGAGTCTATTCAACAGGGGAAGCTAGCACAGCATGAGGTCTATTGACACCTACATTCCTCCCAGTCTTGACGGCACCGACTAAACTGAGTATGGAATGCATGGTGTTGATAACTTTGTCACATTTTGCAAATACCATCCATGGGAGGAATATGAAAATTACATAATTTTGTTTCCCTAATTCTGTAGAATATGGTGATACTAGACATAGCCAGGTAACCCGAGCAGGGGCTGAGATATGAATAATGGGGTCCCCGTGCGCCCCAAATATTGCAAGTTTGATGTCCTATGAACGTGTATTCTCAGCCCAATCTGAATATGAAATCGGTTTGCATGTGCGACAAAACCCCGGCGGGGTATGAAATTGGACATATTTTGTGGATGGCTGGAAGTTCCTCCCCTGAGAACTCACTGCCTGACACGCCCCTGGGCTGAGCTTGAGACTCCGCCCAGAAATGTCAGTGCTCAAAACTGATTGCATGAGGACCCCCAGCCAATTCCCCCACTTTCCATCATACCGAAAAGACTGCCACTGCTTGGGGAAATAGCAGTGGCCATCTTGCAGGCGGAGCAACGGCCATGTGGTTCGGCCATATTGCGAACTAACTGCAACAAAGGAACTTTGTCTTTTCCCGAACGGACTTTCCACAGAATCATAAGTATTCGTTCTTTTTATCCCTTTTTCTTTTATGTACTGTGTTATCACTGTCTCTCATCGTTTAATTGTTCACGATTGTCTGTATATATTAATTATTTATATTGTAACAAATAAAGGCTTTTTAAAAGGTCTTTACCTCTCAGTAAAACCTTCTATTCAGTATACACAGACGAGACCTAAACTTCCGAAGGGACGCTACTGTTTGATAGATAGATAGGAATTGCACAGTTTTAACCGGTTGTTTGTTTCACAGGTCTATAGCCAGTTAGCAGTTTTCTCTGGGCTGATAGAAAACAGAGATGGTGGCAAATCTACCCCTGGGTTGGAGTAAAAGTGTATTTTCGTAACCTCACAGGCTCCCTACTGCGTCGTGCCGCTCAAACTCCGCCAATTCTATGCAGATTGCGTCCATAGCTCTCAATCTGTGTGCTAGAATCGGATCGGACGGTTTTGCGTGTTCACGGCCAGTGGGGCTCCTGTGACATACGCCCCTGTGGACTTCACGTTAGCACCAGAGGTGTAGATATAGGTATTTGTTTATTTACCTCGCCGTTCCTGATCGACGCACCACCGCTGTTCATTTCCGTCATATTCCCAATGGCCCGTGATTGGTGAATGGGAACAGCTTGTTCCTAAACCCGATCACAGTGCCTGTGATGAATGAAAAGCTGGTTTCAGCGAGATGTCAGCATTTCATTAACAAAGTAAAAGAAAACAGTTACACTTACTAATTCTGTGTACTGTTTACAATACTTCAAACGGGGAACAGAGGCACCAGCAGGGTAAAAGTGGATAAAACCTTTAAAATTTGCTTGGAGGAAGCGGTGGACTTACCTCCATAAAGCAGACACGAAAGACTGTCTGTATAATAGTAATCACATTTATTATATAGTACCCCAAAAGTGCAACGCGTTTCGCAGGCCACGTCCGCTTAATCAGGCAATAAACGTGGGGACAAACAGAATTTCAGCAGTAGCAGGAGTAGCGCCTCAGGAGTAGCGCATATATATATATATATATATATATACACACATAATTTTGTAGGACATTAGATTATGGTTAAGAATAGATTGTGAGCACGTCTGAGGACCGTCCCCAGCAGCTCAGCGCACCACAGCAAAAATAAATGGGTGTCACCACGTACTGGAACATGGACGTGGTCATGATGGATCATGGGCAGACTTAAAAATACACAAAATAACAAAAAAATACACAAATTAAGTCGCTGCAACTTCGTGGGTATGGAGGGTCATTTTTTTCTTCCAGACCACATGGGGGAGGGCCCCCCCCCCCCCCCCAAAAAAAAAAATCTAGCCGCAGTTTCCCCACAAAATGCAACCAGATTGTCAGCAGATTTCCCTCCAAAATGCAACCAGATTGTCGGCAGATTTCCCCTCAAAATGCAACCAGATTGTCGGCAGATTATCCACAAAATGCAACCAGATTGTCGGCAGATTTCCCCACAAAATGGCAGATTGAAGAGCAGCACGGAGGGGGAGCAGCACGGAGGTGGGGGCAGTCTCCCCCCTCCCTCACTCACCTCGGGGCCCCCCCCTTAGCCGCTCCCCCCTCCAGACTAGAATGTGCAGCGGGCGGCAGCGAGCGGGCAAAAACTGTCTACTTACTATTTCCTGCATCCCGCTCTGCCTGCTGCTGCTCTGGTCTGGTCTTCTCTGCTGTCCAATCACGCTCTCACAGGAAGCACAGTGAGAGCGTGATTGGACAGTACAGCAGAGAAGACCAGACCAGAGTAGTGGCATGCAGAGCAGGAACCAGGAAGTAGTAAGTTGATCGGTTCCCCGCTCGCTGCCGCTCTGGTCTGCCGCCCGCTGCACATTGTAGCTTGGAGGGGGAAGCGTGGAAGGGGGGGCCCTCAGGTGAGGGAGAGGGGGGAGAGTGCCCCCCTCCCTGCTGCTCTGTGCCCACCACTGCTCCTCCTTCTTGCACTGTGCCCCCTCCTGCAGTGCTCAAGGCCCCCAGGGGCCAGAAAAAGGGAGGCCTACCGGGCGAAATCCCGAGCTCCCGCCGGTGCTGTCCAAGCCTGATTGGAGGCCTAAAGTGCTGTGAAACATCTTGCATGTGTATACATCAATCAGGTAGTGTAAATAGTGTACTGCTTCACACTGACAAACCAAACTCACTGTGTAACACACCGCAAACAGCTGCTTGTGTAGTGACGGCCATGCTGGACTGGTGTGCACCATGACGAGAGTGCAGGTGATGGCGGCTTTCCAGCCCATATGGCCGCCGGGCTGTGGTAGCTCAATAACAGAAGAGTGACTGTCCAGCTGATTGAATTTGGTCTGTCCACAATGAAGCAGCGATCTTATTATCTTGGGTGTGACTCCCCAACCCTCCGAGACACTCATATAGCCGTCGGTCATTGCTTCCTTGTGATACGCAAGCCCCTTCCCCGCGGCAAGGTAATGATCATGAAGGGGAATGGGCACATGTACATGCCTTTTCTTTTGTTGTTGCAGCTGCAGTGCAGCCAGAAAAATTAGGCAGGCATGTACACGCACTAGAAAAATTATTATAGTGGCCACTGCTAGCATTGGCCTTAAAAATTCAGGAATCCGCCTGGAGTCCTGGACCCTGTTGGTGGTGGCGGAGAAGGCAGTCAAGCGGCCTGCAGGCAGAGATGCTGTGTGGGGAGCAGTGGCGGCTCCAGCTTCAGATTTTTGGGGGGGCTCAAAGGGGACACGAGGGCTGGCAGCCTGGGCTTGGGGGGGGGGGGGGAATTTGCGCCGCGGCGAAAATTTGGGCGTGGTCATGATGTCATGTGGGCGGGGCTAACTGTAATGTAGTTGTACCAGCTAACGTAGTTACATGAAAAAAAAATGAAGTAAACGCACATAATGACAGGTAGCCTTTCACCAGTAAATGCACATAAGAATCAGCTTTTCAGCAGTTAATGCACGTAATGACAGACAGCGTTTCCTCATTAAATGCACATAAGAGACAGCTTTTCACCAGTTAATGCGCATAATGACAGACTGCGTTTCTGCAGTAAATGCACATAAAGGGACAGCTTTTCACCAGTTAATGCACGTAATGACAGACTGCGTTTCCGCAGTAAATGCAAATAAGAGCCTGCTTTTCACCAGTTAATGCACGTAATGACAGACAGTTTCCCCATTAAATGCACATAAGAGCCTGCTTTTCACCAGTTAATGCATGTAATGACAGACAGTTTCCCCATTAAATGCACATAAGAGCCTGCTTTTCACCAGTTAATGCATGTAATGACAGACAGTTTCCCCATTAAATGCACATAAGAGCCTGCTTTTCACCAGTTAATGCATGTAATGACAGACAGTTTCCCCATTAAATGCACATAAGAGACAGCTTTTCACCAGTTAATGCATGTAATGACAGACAGTTTCCCCATTAAATGCACATAAGAGACAGCTTTTCACCAGTTAATTCACATAATGACGGACTGCGTTTCCGCAGTAAATGCACATAAGGGACAGCTTTTCACCAGTTAATGCACATAATGACAGACTGCGTTTCCGCAGTAAATGCACATAAGGGCCAACTTTTCACCAGTTCATGCACATAATGACAGACAGCATTTCCCCAGTAAATGCACATAAGAGACAGCTTTTCACCAGTTAATTCACATAATGACAGACTGCGTTTCCGCAGTAAATGCACATAAGGGACAGCTTTTCACCAGTTAATGCACATAATGACAGACAGACAGTGTCCCCAGCATAGGTAGCCAGGTGTATAGATGTCCCCAGTATATGTAGCCAGGCGTATAGCTGTCCCCAGTATATGTAGTCAGGCTGGTGGTGGTGGTGGGCTGGGGGCCCCAGGGCACCTCAAGCCTGACTGGTGGTGGGCTGGAGGCCTCATGCCTGCGTGGCTGGTGGGCTGGGGTCCCAGGGAAGCTCAGGCCTGGCTGGTGGTGGTGGGCTGGGGGCCCCAGGGCAGCTCAGGCCTGGCTGGTGGTGGTGGGCTGGGTGGAAGGGCTCAGGCCTGGCTGGTGGTGGTGGGCTGGGGGCCCCAGGTCAGCTCAGGCCTGGCTGGTGGTGGTGGGCTGGGGGTACACTGGGTGGGGAGGAGGGTACCTGTGGGTGGGGAGGAGGGTGCCACTGGGTGGGGAGGAGGGTGCCAGTGGGTAGGAGGAGGGTGTCAGTGGGTAGGAGGAGGGTGCCAGTGGGTGGGGAGGAGGGTACCTGTGGGTGGAAAGGAGGGTGACACTAGGTGGAGGAGAAAGGTGCCAGTGGGTAGGAGGATAGTCTCAGTGGGTAGGAGGAGGGTGCCAGTGGGTGGGGAAGAGGGTGCCAGTGGGTAGGGGGGTCGTCAGTGGAGGGGGGAGAATGCCCGTGGGTGGGGAGGATGGTGCCCCTGTGTGTGAGGAGATTGCCCTGGGGAGAGAAGACAGGAAGAAAATGATCGAGGCGCCAGCCGCGCTAATAAGGGATTCGGGAGCCTGCTTTATTCCTCCCTCCCTCCCTCCCTCTGAATGCCCCCACCTGCTGTGAATGACTGTCCCCCCCGTAGGCAGTGTGTGCGGAGCAGAGCGGAGCGGTAGGGCCTCTTACCGCAATCCATGCTCACCGGCAACTAGTCTCCTGCTTCCTGTGACGTCATGGTAAACAGGAAGCAAGAGACTAGTTGCCGGTGAGCATGGATTGCGGTAAGAGGACCTACCGCTCCACTCTCCTCCGCACACACTGCCTACGGGGGGGACAGTCATTCACAGCAGGTGGGGGCATTCAGAGGAAGGGAGGAGGGAGGGAGGAATAAAGCAGGCTCCCGAATCCCTTATTAGCGCGGCTGGCTAACAGACTTGCGGTGGCCACGGCCAGCGGGGGGGGGGGGGGGGGGGCTTTAAGAGGGGCTAGCAAGTTGCCAGCTGGGGCTGAAGCCTGGGCAAGCCCCAGTGTAGCGCCGCCACTGGTGGGGAGCGACATATTCTTGGGGCAGACAGTCACACGGCATGCAGGCAGAGATGCTGTGTGTGGGAACTGACTTAGTCTTCGGGCAGGCCTGAGCGTGCTTTGCAGACCACGTGGTCAGATGGACCCTTGACCCAACGCTGTGTGCCAGAGATGACACCACTAGCCTTTCAACATCACGGTACAGTTTAGGTATCGCTTTTTTTTAGAAATAATTGCGGCCTGTTATCTTCCACTGTGGTGTGTGGCTTTGCTTTTGTGTGCTGCTTTTCCTCAGGTGGTCATCCCATTGCAGTTTGTGCTTTGTCATCATATGCCTTCGTAAGGAAGTTGTCCCTATGCAGGTCTTGGTCTTTCCACAGCTCAATTTTTAGTGGCAGAGAGAACAGATGGCATTGCTCTCATCTGAGGCAGGCACACAAAAAACTGTCTACACCACTGAGCCCTGGGGTGATGGCACTTTGGTGGTGGCGGCCAACTGAGTGTTAAGTGGGGTGCCAGAATCAGAGCAGGAGGAGGAAGATATGTCACGCTTCCGTGCGGAAGCTGAGGAAGATGAGGTGTTCTGTGTTAAATAGTCAACTACGTCCTGACAATCTTAGGGGTTGATGGCACGCTCCTTCTGAACACTGTACTTTGGTCCAGGGCCGCACAAAATAACTACAGCATGACCTTGAACAGACCTGCCGGGTGGCCTGCCTCTGCCTGTTTTGCCCATATTGGGAGGGTTGAAGTGAAAAGTATGCACTAACTTGACTAATACAATGTGCAGTCACACAGGTGCAGTGAACAGGTATGCAGTGACTGGTATCAATACAATGTGCAGCTGTCACACACAGGTACTGTGAACAGGTGCAGCGACTGACTGGTATATAACACTGCGTACGCTCACGTAGGTAGGTAGGTGCACTGAACAGGTGTGTATGCAGTGATTAGTATTACAAATGTGCAGCTGTCACACACACAGGTACCATCAACAGGTGCAGTGACTGGTGGTATCTAACAATGCGTGCACCCACGTAGGTAAGTAGGTGCACTGAACAGGTGGGTATGCAGTGATTGGTATTACAAATGTGCAGTTGTCACACACACAGGTAGTCACTGAATGTGCTGGGCCTGGCAGTGGCACAGTAGGAATTACCAAGGGGCCATGGTCTAGCAGCTGCGACTGGCAGACAGGGCTGTATATGCAACACAAGTGTCTATGAGAGACACACACACACACACAAAAAATAGATCATCAGAACAACATTAGCTCTCAAAAGAGCTGTTGAGGATGAGGAGTGCTTTTTAGCAATACGTATCACCAAGAAGGAGCAGCCTAACTAGTCTAAGCTTTCCCTATGTCAGCAGGTTCTCTCCCTTCTCTAATTACTGCAGCCACACGAGTGAGTGAAATGGCTGACGCTGCCTGCGTTTTATAAGAGGGGGGCTCCAGGAGGGAGTGTCGCCTGATTGGCTACCCTGTGTCTGCTGACTGTGATGTAAAGGGTCAAAGTTGACCCTAATGATGTAGTATAGGGGGCGGGTCGAACTCACATATAGTTCGCAGTTCACCGCGAACGCGAACTACCGAAGTTCATGCGAATAAGTTCGCGTGCAAAACGTTCGGACCATCTCTACCTAAAGTATCCATCCAATATATTCACTCAGTTTACCCATCTACCACACAGATTCAGTAAGATTGGACAAAAAAGATTGAATCATTAGTGGCCGCCATTAGGGGAAGATCTGCAGATTTTAATGTCCTATTCACCACTTAATAAATGCTCGATCTATACCTTAGAGATATGACTTAAAAAAAAAACCCTGACGTTTAAATCGCAGATTGTCACGTATTTATAAAGCAAGCCCCTCGGCATTTCCAAAGGAACACATACCTAATTAAAATTAAAAACGTTCATTTTCTGTACAGTTCAAATTGAGTTTTTTCCATGGAAGTGGCTACATTCTTGTAAGTCATCCACTTCTACACACTAACTACAAGTCACCAACGACAGATACATCAAAGCCTAGCTGCAGGGTGACAAGACCTGAAGACTTATTAGTGAACACATCACGTTTATAACAAAGAAACTGCTGTTACCCAACCATTAATCTCCCAAGAGGCGGCGGTCGGAGGACAAGGCCTTAGGAACCCGTAACTACAACAATCCAAAAAGTTTCACTTCTTGTTGCCGCCTAATATCTCCAGTGTAACGTAATTCACCTTCCTGCCCCCATGTGCCACTGACATTAGCGAACTGCAATCCTGCTGAATCTTTCTTATGTCTTTTAACACTTCACCACTGAGGGCTTTTTCCACTTAAAGACCATTCGCCAATAACTTTATCACTACTTATCACGTCAAAATGATCTACTGGTATATCCGGTTTTTTTTTCAACACCAATTAGGCTTTCTTTGGGTGGTACATTTTGCTAAGAATTATTTTATTCTAAATGCATTTTAATGGGAATAATAACAAAAAAATGGAAAAAAATATTATTTCTCAGTTTTCGGCCATTATAGTTTTAAAATAAAAGTGCTACTGTGTATAAAACCCACACATTTTATTTTGCCCATTTGTCCCGGTTATTACATTTAAAATATATCCCAAGTACAACCTATGGTGACAATATTTTATTTGGACATTTTTTGTAGCTTTGTGTCCATCACTAATTACAAGCCCTTATTTGCAAAAATAACAATAATATACCCTTATGACATACATATTAAAAAGTTGTGTCCCTACGCCTACGGAAACCATTTATGTATCTTTTTAATGTATTTTTTTCTTTTGTATACAAGTGTTTTATTTTGATAACTATGGGGGGAGGTAAGGGGTTAGGGCAACCATGGGCAAACTTGGCCCTCCAGCTGTTAAAGGAATACTGTAGGGGGTCGGGGGAAAATGAGTTGAACTTACCCGGGGCTTCTAATGGTCCCCCACAGACGTGTCTGAAGGGTCCCAACTCTTACAGTCCCAGTAATACCCTGCTGGTGCAGAAGCAGGAATAAGGCAGAACAGGAACTAAAGGGGAAAAGAAATGAGAGCAAGAAAGAACAGTGGTCATTAAAGGACCACTGTCGCGAAAAATGTAAAAATACACGTAAACACATACAAATAAGAAGTACATTTCTTCCAGAGTAAAATGAGCCATAAATGACTTTTCTCCTATGTTGCTGTCACTTACAGAAGGTAGTAGAAATCTGACATTACCGACAGGTTTTGGGCTAGTCCATCTCTCCATAGGGGATTCTCAGCATGGCCTTTATTCTTTATAAAGAAACTACCAGAAAAAGGTTTACAAAAAGATGCTGGCCAGCCTCCCTCCTAACCATACACTTTTTTGGCAGTTGGACAGAGCAACTGCCATTCACTAAGTGCTTTTGAAAATAAAGAACTTGCTGAGAACCCCCCAACCTGTCGGTTCTGTCAGATTTCTACTACCTACTGTAAGTGACAGCAACATAGGAGAAAAGTAATTAATGGCTTATTTTACTCTGGAAGAAACATATTTCTTATATATTTATATATATATATATGTTTATATATATATTTTAAATGTTATGATTTTTGCCACAGTGATCTTTTAACCTATTTTAGTTCCTGGACGTAGAAACTACGTCCAGGAACCATGCGCGCTCCCGCGGCCGATCGCGCGCATGCACGCGTGCTCCCGGCCCACGGATCGTTAGCCAGGTAATCAGTGAATCGGGCTATGGTGCCCGATCACTGATTCCTCTCCCCCGCTGAAAAAGCGACAGCTTCTCTAGGAAGCTTCTCTTTTTCTGGCTGTAGCGTCCCCCATGCGTCTCTCTAAGCGTATGTTACGCTTAGAGTGACATCATGTAAACAAACTCATGGCCGCCATCTTGTGGCCAAAAAGTAATACTACAACTAAAAGTGATAAAAAATAAAATCAACACACATTTACATTATAAACCTATTGTTTACATCCCACCCTCCCAAAACTACCCAAATAAAATGTTTAATATAAAAAAAAAAAAACATTACAATAAAAAAACAAACAAACATGTAAATATTTACCTAAGGGTCTAAACTTTTTAAATATCAATGTAAAGATGAAATATTTCTATATTTTTTTTTATTTTAAACTTGTAAATAGTGATAGATGCAAAACGGAAAAAATGCACCTTTATTTCCAAATAAAATATTGTCGCCATACATTGTGCTAGGGACATAATTTTAACGGTGTAATAACCGGGACATATGGGCAAATACAATACGTGAGTTTTATTTATGGAGGCATGTATTATTTTAAAACTATAATGGCTGAAAACTGAGAAATAATGACCTTTTTCCATTTTTTTCTTATGCTTCCTGTTAAAATGCATTTACAGTAAAGTGGCTCTTAGCAAAATGTACCCCCCCCCCCCCCACCCCCCAAAAAAAAGCCTAATTGGTGGCGGAAAAAACAAGATATAGATCAGTTAATTGTGATAAGTAGTGATAAAGTTATAGGCTAATGAATGGGAGGTGAACATTGCTCAAGTGAAAACGACGGAACGAGAATGGGTTAAGGAGCAGGAAAGGTAGAAAAGAGGAATGGAGTCAGCAGAAATGAAATGGATCAGGAATTAATGAGAGGAGGAACAGGCTGAAGCAAGGGTGATAAGGATATGGATTCGGGGTGAGAAGGGATTGGACGAGACAGAAATGAGTGGGAACAAGGTGGAGAGGTTGGAGGAACAGGAGTGGAATGCAGCTGGAACAGGATTATAAGGATAGGAAGTAAGAGAACACATGGAGCAGAGGGGTAGGAATTTCAAGGGAGACGTGGCAGGGGGTACAGGAAGGGCTGGCAGCAGCGAAAGGAGGATGAATAGAATGCAGCAGGAGTGGGATGGAGTAAGGATGGGAAGGATAGGGAATAGGTGGGAGTGGGTATTGGAGGGAGCAGGGATCAGAGGGAACAAGGAGTAAAGTATTGTACCATGATAGCCAGCTGAAGGGGGCAGGGATTTTATGGGAAAAGGAGGCAGTGATTGACGGAACAGAAGTGTGTGTGTGTGTGTGTGTGTGTGTAGGGGGAGGAGATTGGAGGGGGAGGGGCAGGAACGGCAATGAGCAGGGATAGGAGGAAGAAGAAGAGGCGTAACTAGAAATCACTGGGCCCCCCTGCGAAACTTTGAATGCATCCCCCCTCAACTTCTCTGTGTGCCTGTGTCTTGCAAGCCTCCAATGCCGCAGACAGAAAGTAGAGTGGGTGGCGCTGGAGACATAGAAGAAGTAGGCACACAGAGCTCCTGAACGGAGAAGTCAGAGGTGAGTTCCCTGTCCGCTGACATCATTTCTGGAGGGGGAGCCGAGAGCACTGAAGGGGTGGGCCCAAGGCGAAGAAGGGGGTACTTGGGCCCTCCCCTGCCACTGTGTGCCCACCACCCTCTCTCCTGCACTGTGCCTCCCTCCTGCCATTGAAAACTGCCTTGGGCAGGCCATCCTCCAGGCTCGGGGTTCCCCTGCACCTACATCCCTTGCAGGGGTTATTGCTACGCCGCTGGGAAGAAGGAATAAAATTCATTAGTAATGGGAAGGTACAAGCATGGGAATGTCAAGGAAGAGGGGGATAGAATGGATACAAGGGAGAGGGAATGGAAAATGAAGGGAGGGGTTTAAAGGGAACAGGCACTTGTAGATTTAGCGGGTTGCATAAAAGGCTAACCCAGAGCGATCATCAAGGCTGCCTTCTGACTCTCCACTTTAATATCCGCTTGACATAAATCAAGCCATTTTGTATTACTTAACGTTACAGTCATCAGTTTCGTCATCATCACAGAGAAGTCGAGGCTCGGAATTTTAATGCGGTTATATTAGAGCCAGCCAGGGCTACGTGCAGGAAGCGAAACGCGTGATGTGTCATCAGATGTTATAAAGCTACATCTTCATAAAAAGTAAAACACACAATTCACAACACATGTTTTGCAATGAGCAGAAAATGTCCTTCGGAACAGTAAAAACGAAAAGAAGAATTTTTACAACTGGCTCGTTTGACATCTTATTATATTTCTGTTTGGGTTTGTTACATTTATCGTTGGCTACCCGGCTCTGGAAAGTGTCCTGAAGGTTTCTCGTTTCTTTTAAAGGACAACTTGAGGGAAATTTTGACTATTCTGCTACCATGATAACCACTTGTGTATCAGCAGCAGAATATCTTTACTTCATTATATTAGCCGAAACATTACTTTTTGTTTTCTTGTACGTTACCAAATTAATGGTATCATCATAATTCAAAACTTCTTGCTTTTACTGATGGCTAACATGGTACAACATTCTGCCGCTTTTAATATACTTTGTGTGAGAGACATGCTCAGAAATTCAACTTTTGGTATCTGGTAATCCCCTGGAGGGCCCTTTATAGTAGACCCAAGTTAAAAATACAAGATTTCAGAAATAAAATCTATTTTCTTCTAACTTATAATAATAAATAGCAGACTTTTTTCAGCTGCATGATAACAAATGTAAAATATTTTACATTTATTGGAGGAACCCCTCCCTTCCTTTCATATTGCCGGGACAGAATCCGGCAGACTGGTGGAGGAGATAAAAAACAAAACACAGGCTGCTACTGATGATGTCACAGGAGAGGTGATCTCAGCTTGTGTGAGATTTCACATAGACAACCCCTCTGTGATCACCCATGATTTAAAACCTCCTACTAAGCTCAGAAGTAATGGCTGCCACTTGTGTAACCCTAGTTATGAAAAGAGAAGGGTGAAAAGCATGCACTGAAATGCTCATAGGCTTAAAGGATTGTTTATTTATTTACTTGGTATGTGTCAGAGTGGTGCAAATAAATATTTTGAATTAAAAAAATGTAAAGTTTTACGCGCACTACTTCGCGTGCAAAAGCATCCGCTTCGCATGCTAAGTAGTGTGATAAGCATACTTTGCACGCGAAGCAGCTAGTTTTGCACGCGAAGTAGTGCGCGGAAAAATTTACGCGCGCTAAAATAGCATGCGAACAGTAACAGCTTTGCAAACTACTTAGCACCCTAGTTTGCACGTGCAAAGCTTTTAGGCGTGCTAACTGTGTTAGCACCCTTTAGTGAATCAAGCCCGAAGTGTGACTAAGGATTGATATTCATCCCAATCAGTAGCTAATATCCCTTTTCCCATGAGAAATTTTTACATTTGTTCGGTCAGAGCTCTCAGTGTGTGGGGCCGCTCTATTTATTTTTACTTTTTCACCTGCACATACTGGTTGATACTCTGACAAAGCCTTAGATGGGCGAAACATGTTAGGATGCCTTGGTTGCTTAGGTTGCCTTGCGAATGATCCTTGAATGATCCGCCTGATTGGCGAGTGGGAGCAGCTTGGACACAGAGCTAGGCTAAATTTACAACTTAGGACTGAGTCTCACTCTACAAACAATTGGGCACAGGTTAACTTTTACATTTATTTTATTGTTTTTGATAAAAAGTTCAATTTAATTTTCAGTAATATATTTTAGGAAAGACTGATATTTTTGACCTTCTTGCCTAACCTTAGAAGAACTTCAAAAATGGAAAATTCTACACTCCAAATGACCCCTGTTCAACTACATGTCAGTAATTACCACTGACCAGGTCTTCAGACTGCGGCATCCCACCAATTGCTCGGGTCGCTGCCTTAGAGGTCCTTCTGGAATTTAGGTTGTTAGCGTGCCTCTCTAGGCTTCCTCGCCTTCTTAAACAAACACTTGGTTCTTCTAAATCAATGGTTTCAGCCCTGTAATTAGCGAGCCAAGTTGCAAAGGGTAGCCAATAGGACGGACGCACGTAGAGTATGTATGCGCGGGATACCGTTGCCTTATTCCCAAAATAAGGTTTGGACGAGGTTCTCTGAGGACAGATGAGGGAATTTCAGCATTTAATGCCTCTGAGAACTCACGTCCAAGGGCCTTACAAAAACATGAACCTTCTCTCTGTTTTTGCTGAAGTTTATATTCCGGCTCGGGCCATTCTTCGTTTTATAGACCCATTGTGTTTGGAGACGACGTGAGTTCGATTGTGCTACTCAGATAAAGTTGTAAATCTCATTTTTAACGGCTTGCTTGTTTTCCCTTTACAGTAACTATCAGCCAGCGGCCGGGGCCTGCGGGGAAAGACAATGGGTCATAAAATTATTTAAGTGGACCCAAAATGATGTTTCCTGCTTGAAAGATTTACCCGTACATAACTCTTCCGAGGATGAGTAACATAAATATTTGCAGCCATTTGTGAGTCACAAGAAGCTCGATAAATATGAGGGGAGGAATGTACAAACGTTTTCTGGATTTCTCAGGAGATCAAACGTTCTCAATTCATATGAAGAAAGTGAAAAATCCAGCGCAAAGGAGGATGTCTTTCCAACAACAATCACATATTATTTGAAGCGGAACTGAAGAGTCATCAAAAAAAAAAAAAAATTCACTTATCTGGGGGTTCTATCAGCCCCCTGCAGCCGCCCTGTGCCCTCAACGTCCTGGACCGATGCACCGGTCCCCCGCCGCGGCTCCGTTTCTGTTTCGCTTCTGAGCAGCCTTGGCCGCACGCATCCTCACTCTCGTTCACGTCACTGTGGCCATCCTGCACATGCGCAGTACGCGTACTACAGGACACATACTGCATAGTACGCGCCCTGAGCATGCGCAGGACGTCCACGGTGACAGGAACGAGAGCGAGTACGCGCACGGCCGCACAGGTGCAAAGGCTTGACAACTGGTAAACGGAAACTAAGCCACTGCGGGGGACCGGAGCATCGATGTTGAGCACAGCCGCCCTGTGCCCAATGTTGAGGGCACAGAATGGCTGCAGGGGGCTGGCAGAAGCCCCAGGTAAGTGACATTCTTTTTTTATGAATCTTCAGTTCTGCTTTAAAGCCCATCTCCACTGACAGAACTAAAAACACCAATAACGGTAGCAGCAGGAAATTTGGGCGTCCGTGGCAAATGGACAATTTGAGCGTCTCGTAGGCGCTAATGTAAATATCGTTAATACGCCACCCAAAGCAGAAATTTTGGAACCCGATAAATTTTAGTTTTCAACAAATTAATAAATTAGTTTTCAACAGTAGAACATTAAAGTTTTTGAAATATGTTATCATTTTGAAACTTGCGACATTATAGTTTTTGTCAAATTATTTTGTTCGTATGTACAGAATTTACGTTATCAAAGATATTATCTTTTGTATGTACTGTTTAATGGTTACTGTTAGGCGCCAGGAAAGATATTGGGGGGGGGGGGGGTGGTTATGGTTAGACACCACCAAAGGGGGGTCTTAGGGTTAGGCACCACCAGGAGAGGTCTTAGGGTTAGGCATCACTGGGGGGGGGGGGGGGGTCTTAGGGTTAGGCACCACCAGGGGGGATTTAGGGTTATGCACCACCAGGGGGGTTTTAGGGTAAGGCACCACTAGGGGAGGTCTAAGGATTAGGCACTACGAAAGAGGAGGTTAGGGTTAGGCACCACCAGGGTGGGCCTTAGGGTTAAGCACCACTGGGGGGGTCTTAGGATTAGGCAACACCAAGAGGGGAGGTCTTCGAGTCCTCGGGTTAGGCACCACCCACATTTCCCATTTAAGCCACTAATGGCAGCTATTCACCTGGGCACTTAAAGGGAAGGTCCAAGCAAAAAAAAAAAAATGAGTTTCACTTACCTGGGGCTTCTACCAGCCCCATGCAGCCATCCTGTGCCCTCGTAGTCACTCACTGCTGCTCCAGTCCCCCGCTGGCAGCTTTCTGACCTCGGAGGTCAGGGCCGAATTGCGTACATTTTTACACATTCCCGCTAGTGCAGGAACATTAACACATACATTTTTACGCGTTAGTGGTGCAACGCATAAATTTTTGTTCCCGCACTAGCTGGAATGCGTAAAAATGTATGCAATGTGGCCCTGACCTCCGAGGTCAGAAAGCTGCTAGCGGGGGACTGAAGCAGCAGTGAGTGACTACGAGGGCACAGGATGGCTACATGGGGCTGGTAGAAGCCCCAGGTAAGTGAAACTCATTTTTTTTTTTTGCTTGGACCTTCCCTTTAAGCATCACTGGGAGGGTGGGGCTACCTACCAAGTATACTGCAATATATAGATAAAGAAAGTGTTTCTAAAGCTAAAATTAAGAAAATTACCGTAAAAGTGGGCAACCTGAATAATTCACTGCATTCTCTTTAATGGGGACCTGAAGGCTGGTTTCACACTATAAACCAGCATTGGCGATGCAGTGCGTTGCGCCTGACGCACCGCATTTCACCGTCACAAACAGGCCTTCAGGGAAAACCGCGCTATTGCGCGGTGTTCCCTGTCTGCCCACCGGCCAAGCAGGAAGTGACGCGTCCGCGACGCATGCTTGCCGTCACTTCCTGCTTCGGGTATGCAGAAGTGTATTGTTAAAATATGCTTCCGTGAATGCACGCCACGACGTCGCGTTGGTAATTTTTTCAAAATCCATGTGTACCCATAGACAGAGCCGGGACAAGGTCCTCCAGCACCCAAGGCTGAGACACCAAAGTGCGCCCCCCATCCCTCCAACCCCCGCCATCACACACTGATTGCTATTAGACTAAGAGGCACCCCAGGGCCCCCAACACCTTAATCTCTAGTTATCTGGCTTGCAGTCACTGCTATATATCCTCTTTTCTTATTTCTCTTTGCTTCAAACACAATAGCGGAATGATGGCTGAGTGATTTGTGCTCCCCCTCCAACACTGCGCCCTGAGGCTGGAGCCTCTCTCGCCTCTGCCTCGGCCCGGCCCTGCCCATAGACTAACATGACTTCCGGACTGAGGCAGATCACCGCAAGTCGACACATTATGGCATTGTGCGCTGGGGAGGCAGTGAAAACGCCACTTCCATTGTGACATGCCGTACCGTGGAAGTATGAAAGTCTCTCTATAGACTTTCATTGCCCAGCGGTGGGGTGCAGTAAAAATACCGTACCTCCCCAGTGTGAAAGGGCCTGAAGACTTTTGAAATGTATTAGGGCCCTTTTCCACTAGGGCGTTTGCGACTGCTTAATCGCAAAACCGCAAACCGCTAGTGATTTTAAAATCGCTACGGGTTGCTTTTTAACATTGGAATCGCGGTAGGTAATTTCCACTACCGCGATTCGTTTTTTACTTGATCGCGATCGCGCCGCGACTTTTGCCGTGATTTTGCTATGCAGTGCATAGCATAGCAAAATCGCGGCCGCAAACGTCGGGAAATCGCCGGTAAATTTTTAGCTTTTTCGATTCAGTAATCGCTAGCGTTCAGCGTGAACGCTAGCGATTGCTAGTGGAAAAGGGCCCTTACTGCATTTTTTTATTAAACCTTAGGACATTACATTTATAGATTTATAGGATATCAAAAGGTCAGCCAACGTGATTGTTGTGTCCCACATACATGGACTTGTGTTATGATGTTCAGCAGCTAAGTTTGCCTGTAGCTAGTTTGTTCCTCTCCCTTACCTGTAGTTTTGTTCCACCCATGTAGCCACTCCTCCCATAGTCAGTATCTCTTCAGACAAGTATCTGTAAGCATGTGCTGCATCTTCTCTCTGTACCTGGCAAAGCTACTTCGTTTTGACCTATGGAATTTGTCACTGTAAGATCTACACTGCAAGATTAAACCTCTTCAAGATCTTCATCTGTGTCGTCCATTGAGTCACCTATCTGTGGATACTGCCCTTATGTAAATTATTGCCATTCCACTGGGACTTGGACAGTCTAGGGATCAGTAATTACATAGCCACAGCAGCTGAAACAGAATAGTCAAAACGAATAGAAGACCATACAGTCATCACTGTGATATTCAGCAGCCTGAGAACCCTGCTAGTCACACTACAGACTGCAGTACATTGCATCCAGCATACTACAGAACTGGCTCAGCATCTCACTCAGAACTACTACAGCTACAGTGATCTGTGAGGAGGCCAGTGGGAATATAGACTGTCTGCATTATGAACTGTGTATTCTGAATACTGCTAAGCCTGCACTGTGAAGCTAAGAGAAGCAGCATTTCTCTCTGCAGAACATGAAAACTGTTACATTGTATCAACCCACACTCAGCCAGCTCCCTGTAACCTGACACCCATGGCTGAACAAGTGTTCCCTCTTACGCCCTGTTCATATTATGTGCGTGTGGAAAACGTGCAGAACGCGTTTAGTAAACGCACTGGAAAAACGCATGCGTTTGTATGCGTTTGTACGCGTTTTTGTAATGCGTTTGTATGCGTTTTTTCCTTATGCGTTTTTGATCATACCTGGAAGAGGTGTATACCAAATGTTTTTTTTTTCTTGAAGGATGTCAGCTACACTTCCGACGAGAAACGCACCTCCGAATACGCATACAAAAACGCATGCCTTAGTGCGCGCCCATTGACTTTCATTATAATGCGTTTCTGTGCGCGACGCACAGAAATGCATCCAACTATGCGTTTCTGCCACGCATACGTTTGCCACGCGTATATGTGAACGAGGGCCATACCTTTGCATTGATTTTTCTGGCCCTCGCAAAACGCACACAAAACGCGTACCTTAAAAACGGACACAAACGCGTGCAGTGTGAACGGGGCCTTAAGGTGCGTACACACGTCAGATAAAAGTCTTTGGAAAATGAAAGATCACAGACCAATTTTACCCCCTTTCATGTAGTATGAGAGCCATACTCTACACAGTCTATTCTATGGAGCTGAACTCCCCATCAGATACAAATCTTTGCAAGATGCTGCACACAAAGATGCTGTACACATGCAACAGATCAGTATCTGCAAAAGATCTGTTCCTGCAAAAGATCCATTCCTGCAAAATGCATTCAGAGTCTATGATATCTGCAGATCCAATACACACCTTGTATAGTGGACATTCATCTGCAGATCAGACAATTATCTGCCGATCTGAAGATCCAACCTGGTGGATCTGATCTACAGATAATTGTCCGTTAAACAAGGTGTGTATGAGATCTGCAGATATCATAGACTATGAATGCGTTTTGCAGGAATGGATCTTTTGCAGGAACAGATCTTTTGCAGATACTGATCTGTTGCATGTGTACAGTGGTCTTTGTGTGCAGCATCTTGCAAAGATTTTTATCTGATGGGGAGTTCAGCTCCATAGAATAGACTGTGTAGAGTATGGCTCTCATACTACATGAAAGGGGGTAAAATTGGTCTGTGATCTTTCATTTTCCAAAGACTTTTATCTGACGTGTGTACCCACCTTTAGCCAAGCTGAAAACACTGATGATCAGCAAATGCCTGACACTCTGCTGCAAGAGGAAAATGCAGATATAATGACAGAAGCAAGTGTCAGGCCTAGACGTATAACCAAACTTTCTTGGAAATCTAAAGAAAACTTTGAAGTTACAATGGAGAAGTTCTCAGTTGATCTAACACACCTCTGGGAGAGGACTGTGCATTACATGTGTGAAGTCACACAGCCTAGCAAGAGAGTACTACAACTAGAGGGCGCTCTCTTACACTTAACGTCTGCAAATGAAAGTTATCAGAGGCTCTGCACTAAGTACATGTCATTCCTAAGGGCCTGTTCAAACTATCTGCGTATGAAGAATGCGTTTAAAATCAAAGAAACGCAAGTTTAAAAACGCATGCGTTTTTCTTGCGTTCTAATGCATATTCTATTGCGTTTTGCACACACACGTGACCCAAGGGGGAAAAAAGAATTATGGGAACCGCAGAGAAAAACGGACGCTAAAAACGCAATAGTACGCGTTTTTGATACGCGTCCATAGACTTTCATTGCGTCCGTTTCTATGCGTGACGCACAGAACTGCGTGCAGTACATGTGCACTAGCCCATTCAAAAGCATTAGGAGCCGTTTCTATGCGTTTTTGGTACCCAGACACGTTCCCTGAAAACGTCTAGGAACGTGCATAGTCTGAACAGGGCCTAAGGAGCACAAACACAGAAGAATCTTTAGAAGAACTAAAAAGGTTTGAACATCTGAACCAGGAGAGAAATATAAAGGTGTCTGAAACTAAAGCTAATGTAGAGGCAAGAATTACACAGCTGCAAGAAACTGCATCTCATCGCTCCACATCTACTAGACACACAAAGAGATCTTCAAGATCATCCCACTCAAGAAGTTCCACCCTTAGTGAACTTGTAAGGGCTCGTGCAGAGGTCAAGGCTGCTAAGGTGCGAGCTGCCTTCGCAGACAAGAAAGCAGAAATGGTGGCTGAAGCTGCCCACAAGAAAGCAGAAATGGAAACAGAAGCTGCCCGCAAGAAAGTTGAAATTGAAGCTCTAGAAAGAAAATGAGAGCAAGCTACTGCAGAAGCAAAATTAAGAGTTTTAGAACAAGCTGTTGGAAGTGATTTAGACAGTGTCAGCATGGCAAATTCAGAAGATCCCATGGAGCGCACAGAGAACTATGTCCTCAACCAGAACAGCAATCTCTCTGCACCCTTTGATGCTCCTGATGACATGGACACTCCTTTAAAGAGAATCTGTATTGTTAAAATCACACAAAAGTAAACATACCAGTGTGTTAGGGGACATTTCCTATTACCTTCTGTCACAATTTCGCCGCTCCCCGCCGCATTAAAAGTTGTCAAAAACAGTTTTAAAAAGTTTGTTTATAAACAAACAAAATGGCCACCAAAACAGGAAGTAGATTGATGTACAATATGTCCACACATAGAAAATACATCCATACACAAGCAGGCTGTATACAGCTTTCCTTTTGAATCTCAAAAGATCATTTGTGTGTTTACCTTCTGTCCCCTTCTTCTCTCATGCACTGAACATTACAGGCTTCCTGCAGACAGCTCTGCCTGTGCCTGTGTTTGTAATTCTTCAGTATGGGTCAGCCAGCTACTTTTACAGCCTAACAGAGGAGGATTTTTATCCAGCTCCCTTCTATCACTGATAAGATAGCAAGGACGCTGCTGGCTTATGTAAATAAAACACACACTGGAGTGTGCATAGAGGAACAGACCAGCACGGAAGAGTTGGCTGCCTTCCAGACACAGGCCGACAAGTCTGACAAGGGGAAAGATACATTGATTTATTACAGAGACCGTGATAGTACAAAGTGCTGCAGTGAGCCAGAACAGATTAGAATAGGTTTAGGAACTTGTAGGATGGTAGAAAAAACGTTGTAATTTTTGTTACAGAGTCACTTTAAGACATCAGCCATCTGAACGTATTGTGTCCAAGCAAGACCTTAAACCTTCTGGTCCTTCTGCACATCAAGATGGGCCCTCAAGCCGCATCTTGCCTCACAATGCTCAGACTACTAAGTATCCGGCTGACAACCCAGGGACCAGCATCCAAGCCAAGTTACCATCACCTCTTCATGTTACTGATATGCTTCCTGAAAACAACATTACTTCTGAATCACATCCTGCCATAGCAATGGACTTTCAACCTGTTCCTGGCTTAAACCCCCATGCAAATCCATACTTCCCTAGGCCACCATGTGCTGATGTGTCAGACCTAGCTAGATACATGGTTCGCCGTGAGCTCACAAGCACTGGCCTCACAAGCTTCGATGACCACCCTGAAAATTTTAGAGGATGGAAGTCTACCTTTAAAGAGAACCCGAGGTGGGTTTGAAGAATATTATCTGCATACAGAGGCTGGATCTGCCTATACGGCCCAGCCTCTGTTGCTATCCCAAACCCCCCTAAGGTCCCTCTGCACTCTGCAATCCCCCATAAATCACAGCCACGCTGCTGACAAACAGCTTGTCAGAGCTGGCTGTGTTTATCTCTATAGTGTCAATCTGCTGCTCTCCCCGCCTCTTGCAGAACTCCAGTCCCCGCCTGCATCCCTTCCCTCCCTGCTGATTGGAGGGAAGGGACGGGGGCAGGGACCGGAGCTATGCAGGAGGCGGGGGAGCAGCTGAGATTGACACTACAGATGTAAATACAGCCTCACAGCACGGCTGTGATTTATGAGGGATTGCAGAGTGCAGGGGGACCTTAGGGGGGTTTGGGATAGCAACAGAGGCTGGGCTGTGTAGGCAGATCCAGCAGCTGTATGCAGATAATATTCTTTAAACACACCTCGGGTTCTCTTTAAGGCTGCAATAAACGACCCGGGAATACCTCCTGGTGAAGAATTTGACATGTTAATAAAGTGGCTAGGCCCTCAGTCAAGAGAACGTGTGAAGCGACTGAAAGCTGTTCATGTTGACAATCCATCTGCAGGCCTACATGCAGCTTGGGAACTCCTAGACCAGAGTTATGGTAGTCCGGAAGCTGTAGAAGATGCTCTGCTTAAAAGGTTGAAAGACTTTCCCAAGATATCTGGTAAGGATAATCAGAAATTTCAGGAACTGAGTGATCTTTTGCTTGAACTACAGCTTGCTAAGGCAGATCCTCACCTCCCAGGCCTTAGCTATCTTGACACTGCCCATGGTGTGAATCCAATTGCCGCAAAACTGCCATATGGAATACAGGAGAAGTGGGCAACCATGGGTTCAAAGTACAAGAAAGAGAAAAAGGTTTCTTTCCCACCATTCTTCTACTTCTGTGACTTCATCAAGAACATTGCAGAAACCAAGAATGATCCAAGCTTCTTTTTCAATGAGTCAAACATCTCGGGTTCAAATTTCGCTAAAGACAAATTTGCTTTGAATAAACCCAGAAGTCACAGGGGTCCCGTGTCAGTTAAAAAGACTAATGTGCTACCTGATCCTGCTGATAACCCCGAAAGGGGCAGACAAGGAGATAAAACAGATAATCCCTATCGCCAATGTCCAATTCATAAGAAACCACATGCTCTTAAGAACTGCCATGGGTTCCGGAAAAAGCCATTGCAAGAACGCAGAGAAATTTTAAAGAAACTTGGGATTTGCTTTAAGTGCTGTGCTTCAACAGAACATCTTGCAAAAGAGTGTAAGGCTGAAATCAAATGCAAAGATTGTGGAAGCAACACCCATGTACAAGCGCTCCATCCACTTCAGCATACCTCTTCTTCTGCAGATTCTGATCCTGCCACAAATCATGGCGGGGAGAATGCAAACCAGACAGCAGACTCTACTTTAATTTCTTCTACATGCACTGAGGTTTGTGGAGAAGATCTTTGTGACAGGTCTTGTGCAAAGATATGCCTAGTCAGAGTGTATCCCAAGGGACAGCCTGAAAGAGCCATGAAACTATATACAATTCTGGATGATCAGAGCAATCACTCACTTGCTAAGTCACAATTCTTTGATTACTTCAGAGTTAAAGAGAACCCGAGGTGTGTTTAAAGAATGTTATCTGCATAGAGGCTGGATCTGCCTATACAGCCCAGCCTCTGTTGCTATCCCAAACCCCACTAAGGTCCCCCTGCACTCTGCAATCCCTCATAAATCACAGCTGTGCTGTGAGGCTGTGTTTACATCTGTAGTGTCAGTCTCAGCTGCTTCCCCGCCTCCTGCATAGCTCCGGTCCCTGCCCCCGTCCCTTCCCTCCAATCAGCAGAGAGGGAAGGGATGCAGGCAGGGAATGGAGTTCTGCAGGAGGCGGGCAGAGCAGCAGACTGACACTATAGAGATAAACACAGCCAGCTCTGACAAGCTGTTTGTCAGCAGCGTGGCTGTGATTTATGAGGGATTGCAGAGTGCAGGGGGACCTTAGGGGGATTTGGGATAGCAACAGAGGCTGGGCTGTATAGGCAGATCCAGCCTCTGTATGCAGATAATATTCTTCAAACCCACCTCGGGTTCTCTTTAAAGGAGATTCCCTGCCATACAGACTTGGCACATGTGGAGGTGTTTCAGAAGTGACAGGGAGAAGAGCTAATGGATTCATGATAGCTTCTCTTGATGGCACTATAGAACTGCCACTGCCTACCCTTGCTGAATGCAACCAGATTCCTTCCCACAGAAAAGAGATCCCTACACCTGAAGCTGCCTTTCATCATGCACATTTAAGAGCTGTCGCCAAACACTTACCACCACTTGATGAAAATGCAGAAATTCTTCTTTTGCTCGGCAGAGACATTCTAAGGGTGCATAAAGCACGCCAGCAAATAAATGGTTCCCATGATGCTCCGTATGCCATCGCCTTGAACTTGGCTGGGTTGTCATTGGAAATGTGTGTGTAAACAGAACGAAAAGAGCTACCAACATTTCTTCTTGCAAAACTTACATTCTACCTAATGGGCGCATGTAAGGAAACGCGGAAAAGCCGCCGTCTCTCAAGGTGAGGCGGCTGTCTCCGCGTCCAGCATGGCGTCACAACGCGGAAAAACCGCCGCATGCCGCTTAGGCAGAGCGGCGAAATCCGCATTGGGAATGGCGGAATCCGCATTGGGAACGGCGGAATCCGCATTGAGAACGGCGGAATCCGCATTGGAGGCGGCCCCCGCAAGCGGTTCACAAAATACATTGCTAGACAGTGCTGGTGTGGCTGGGACTGATAGTCCACCAAGGCTCAGAGTGACAGGCGCGCGCGCACAGAGGCTGAGTTTAAATAACAGCCAGAAGTGAGTCAGCTGACCAGGCGGGTCAGCTGACATTTTCCACTGCTCTCATTGGTCTAGCAATTAGGGAGGTCCTGGAAAGGTCCTTGTGTATATATACTGCTGGCTGTTCACTTGCTCTTTGTCTGGCGTTGCGATCACATATGTGGGAGCACCCAGATCCGTAGTCAGATCTGCAAGTGTGCCGGGACCAGCTGGAGCTGTAATCCTACACTTAGCTAGATTCTGTTGATAGCTAAAGTTCTAGTTTGATTGTGATTATCTGTTATGACTTTTGCCTGCCTTGACTACCCTTCTGAACTCTGATTCTGTACCTCAATATTTCTGATACCCCGTTGCCGAACCCTGCCTGTACTTAGACTCCGCCTTTGTCTCCTGATCTTGTACTTTATCTGTCCGTGTGTGTACAACCTGGCTTGTCCGACCTCGAGAACCGACCTTACCGTTAGAGGCGGTTCCTCGCTCTGTTAGCGACCCTTTCTCCTGAGGGTCACTTCCAGACATCCTTCCTACTGTCAGTCTGACTCCTCCCGTCTTGGAGAGCTCAGGTCTGCGGAAGGAATCTGTGCAGTACTCCTTGCTGCACTGAGGCCTAGTCCTCAAAGTGTTACTGTTACACCAAACACTACACTCTACTCAGGTGAACAGAGGTTAGCTAGTATATCGGATTATCGGTGAGACTGCAGATCACTTATAATCTGGTATATATCTGTATTCCCAGTGATACTGCAGATCACCGGTAATCAGATACTCTCTGTGCTCACCGATCGTTACAGAACGCCAGACCAAATAACAGATGGACGCATGCGCTGACCCTCTGACTGTGCTTGCCACTTCGGTGGATACCATCCATCAAGCACTGGGCCAGCACAAAGCTTTAATCGATGCCCTAACAGGCTCTGTGCGAACCCTTCAGACGTCAGTTTATTCGGTGCGATCCCCTCCTAGTGATGACATACGTATGCCTGTACCTGATAAATTTTCCGGCCACAAGTCTGACTTCCGGAATTTTAAGAGTAGAGTGTTATCGTACTTCGAGTTGAGACCCCGATCCTCGGGGACTGAGACCCAACGGGTCACCTTTATTAAAACTTTGCTGACTGGTGACTCCCAGTCATGGGCATACAACCTGCCTCCTACCGATACTGCTCTGACCTCGGTAGAGGAATTCTTTAAGGCCATGGCCGTAATTTACGACGACCCTGACCTTGCTGCGTCCTCTGAGCGGAAGCTCAAACTTTTGCGGCAAGGCAGAGGTTCGGTCGAGGATTATGCGGCAGAATTTCGTAGATGGTCCGTCATCGCCAGATTCGACAACTTTGCCCTGATGGATTACTTCCTGTCCGGGTTGTCGGAGGAGGTTTCCGACCTAATGTTAACTGTACCCGAGCCTAAGACAGTCGATGAGGCCATATCATCGGCCATTCGAGTTGATCATAGGCTACGCCATCAGAGGCAGACTAGGGGCAGTCACCGTGTCAGGGTGACATCTTATGCGGCACCATCTGCTACACCCCTAGTAGCACCATCTCCGCCTGTCTCACCCTCTCTGGCCTTGCCTCCGCCCGAACCAATGCAGATTGGTCGATCGAAACTGACCCAGGTGGAGCGAAGGCGGAGAATGACGGAACAGTTGTGCCTGTACTGTGCTGCAGCAGGGCATAGGGTGCGAAACTGCCCTAACAGGTCGGGAAACGGGTCTGCCTAGGAGTAGTGGCGGGTGACACCCTGGGCACACAATCCTCACCCCTTAAAGAAAGAAAATTGCTTCTCCCTTGTACTGTCACATGGGATGATAAGTCTGTAGCCACTGAAGTCTTTATCGACTCCGGCTCAGCGGCTAATTTTATGAACTTCGAATTTGCTCAGGAGTCGGGTCTACCACTCACTCCCGTGAGACCCCCCATTCAGGTCACGGCAGTGGACGATTCCCCTTTGCAACGGAATCATACCCTGTCACAGACTCCGCTGGTGAAGCTCACTATAGGGGTATTGCATGGGGAACAGTTACAATTTTTTGTGTTACACATGTCAACCTCCACTATTATCCTAGGCATGCCATGGTTACAAATTCATTCTCCGCAGATAGACTGGGCCACAGGGCAGTTAACAGCATGGTCACCTCATTGTTTCCAGCAGTGTTTGGGGAGGCTGACATTAGGGCAAACCAGGGTACAGGTGGAAGGTGTACCAGAACAGTACGTGGATTATGCTGATGTGTTCTGTCCCAAGGCTGCGGATAAGTTGCCCCCGCATCGCCCGTTTGACTGTCCTATTGACCTTCGTTCTGGTTGTATGCCTCCTCGAGGCCATTTGTATAATTTATCTGGCCCCGAAAAACTAGCCATGCAGGAGTATATCCGTGAGAACTTGGCCAAAGGCTTCATTCGGCCATCCCGGTCACCTGCTGGGGCAGGTTTCTTTTTTGTTAAGAAGAAAGACGGGGGCTTACGGCCTTGTATCGATTATCGTGGCCTTAACAAGATCACAGTAAAGAATCGCTACCCGTTGCCACTTATAAACGATTTATTCACACAGGTCACGGAGGCTAGGATATTTTCAAAACTAGATTTACGGGGGGCATACAATGTGGTGCGTATAAGAAAGGGTGACGAGTGGAAGACGGCCTTCAATACCCCTGACGGGCATTACGAGTACAGGGTGATGCCCTTCGGCTTATGTAATGCCCCGGCCGTCTTCCAGGAGCTCATCAATGAGGTTTTTAGGGAGGTGTTAGGGAAGTTCGTTTTAGTCTATTTAGACGACATTCTCATCTTTTCTAACAACCTCTCAGAACACAGAACCCATGTCAGGATTGTATTAGACAAACTGAGGCAGAATATGTTATACGCTAAACTTGAGAAGTGTATTTTTGAGGTTACGTCGGTTGCCTTTCTGGGATATATAATCTCCACCTCAGGTCTGTCTATGGACCCTGCCAAGGTCTCCGCGGTTCTGGAGTGGCCGCAGCTGGTGGGGTTAAAGTCGCTACAACGGTTCTTGGGGTTTGCGAATTATTATAGAAGGTTTATAAAGGGGTACTCCACAGTAGTCGCACCCCTCACTAGCCGTACTAAAAAAGGGGCAGACACCACTCATTGGCCTCCCGAGGCCTTAAAGGCATTTTCTACTTTAAAAGGGTTGTTCTGCTCGGCGCCCATACTGAGACATGTGGACACTTCCTTCCCGTTTATTGTTGAGGTAGACGCCTCGGAGGTCGGGGTGGGGGCTGTGCTGTCTCAGTGTTCTGGTCTCCAGGGTAGATTACACCCGTGTGCCTATTTTTCCCGGAGGTTCTCACTGGCAATGAGAAACTATGATATAGGCAACAGGGAGCTCCTAGCCATTAAATTGGCCTTCGAAGAGTGGCGTCATTGGCTAGAGGGAGCTGAGCACACTATCACGGTTTATACCGACCACAAGAATCTGGAATACATCGAGGGGGCTAAAAGGTTAAGCCCTCGGCAGGCTCGATGGTCTCTATTTTTCTCGAGATTTACATTCCTGATTACGTACACACCAGGTAGTAAGAATACCAAGGCAGATGCACTCTCTAGGTGTTTCGAGCCGGAGACAGCACAGCCCTCTGTTCCCGAGACCATTGTCCCACGAAGGGTGGTGTTAGCCGCTACTGAAACTTGGGAGGACTGGAAGGAGACTTTGAGTCCTTTCCAGCAGGATATCCCGGAAGGGAAACCAGACGGGGTATTGTTTATCCCGTTACCATTCCGTCTCCAGATCTTGGAGATGGTCCACTCTCATAAAAATGCGGGACATCCTGGGGCATCTAGAACGCAAGATCTCGTGGCCAGATGTGCATGGTGGCCTTCGCTAGCAGCTGACTGCAAAGAGTTTGTCAGGGAATGTGCGGTGTGCGCAAAAAGCAAGCCCTCCCGGCTGGCATCTGTAGGTACTCTGCAGCCTTTGCCCACCCCGAGTGAACCATGGACCCACTTGTCCATGGATTTTGTGGGAGAGCTCCCTAGGTCTGAAGGTATGTCGGTCATCTGGGTGGTGGTCGACCGTTTCAGTAAAATGGCCCACTTCGTGCCCCTGAAGGGACTCCCCTCGGCCCAGGAACTGGCCGATTTATTTATCACCCATGTCTTCCGACTGCATGGCATTCCAGAAGACATAGCGTCCGATCGGGGAGTCCAGTTTGTTTCAAAATTTGGGAGGGCATTCTGTCACCAAATGGGCATGAAACTGTCGTTTTCCTCGGGTTACCACCCACAGACAAATGGCCAGACGGAGAGGGTCAATCAATCGTTAGAGAAATTTCTGAGATGTTACGTTGCCGAGGCGCAGAGTGATTGGGTTAAATTTTTACCTTATGCAAAATTTGCCCACAACAACTTAAAGAGTTCTTCCTCAGGTTTCTGTCCATTCCAGATAGTAACCGGTAAACTACCTAAATTCTCTCCGTTGCCAATTGCGTCCACTCCATTTCCAGCCTTGGAGGCTTGGCAAAGGTCATTTAAGGACATGTGGTGGACCATTAAGAATAACCTGGTAAAAGCATTTCAGAGTCAGAAAGGTCAGGCTGACAAAAAACGCTCGTTAGAGTGGAAATTTCAACCTGGAGATTTGGTTTGGGTGTCAACTCGTCACCTGACCTTGAGACAACCTTCTGACAAGCTTGGTCCCAGGTTTGTGGGTCCATTTCCGGTAGTCAGGAGGATCAACGATGTTACTTATACCATTGACCTTCCCACCAGCATGCGGGGGGTTAGGTCCTTCCACGTGTCTCTTTTTAAACCAGCAGTCCAAGTGGGCCCCACTCCTCCTCCTCCTGTTTTAGTAGATGCTCAACCCGAATATGAAGTGGAAAACATTTTAGATTCACGCACGGTACAAAACTCGGTACAGTACCTCGTACATTGGAAAGGGTACGGCATTGAGGAGAGGCAATGGGTACCGGGCTCACGCATGCATGCAGACGAGTTAAGGAGGGAGTTTCATGCCTTACACCCCGAGAAACCTGGTAGGAGTTGTCCGGAGTCCACTCCTCGGGGGGAAGGGGGTACTGTAAGGAAACGCGGAAAAGCCGCCGTCTCTCAAGGTGAGGCGGCTGTCTCCACGTCCAGCATGGCGTCACAACGCGGAAAAACCGCCGCATGCCGCTTAGGCAGAGCGGCGAAATCCGCATTGGGAATGGCGGAATCCGCATTGAGAACGGCGGAATCCGCATTGGAGGCGGCCCCCGCAAGCGGTTCACAAAATACATTGCTAGACAGTGCTGGTGTGGCTGGGACTGATAGTCCACCAAGGCTCAGAGTGACAGGCGCGCGCACACAGAGGCTGAGTTTAAATAACAGCCAGAAGTGAGTCAGCTGACCAGGCGGGTCAGCTGACATTTTCCACTGCTCTCATTGGTCCAGCAATTAGGGAGGTCCTGGAAAGGTCCTTGTGTATATATACTGCTGGCTGTTCACTTGCTCTTTGTCTGGCGTTGCGATCACATATGTGGGAGCACCCAGATCCGTAGTCAGATCCGCAAGTGTGCCGGGACCAGCTGGAGCTGTAATCCTACACTTAGCTAGATTCTGTTGATAGCTAAAGTACTAGTTTGATTGTGATTATCTGTTATGACTTTTGCCTGCCTTGACTACCCTTCTGAACTCTGATTCTGTACCTCGATATTTCTGATACCCCGTTGCCGAACCCTGCCTGTACTTAGACTCCGCCTTTGTCTCCTGATCTTGTACTTTATCTGTCCGTGTGTGTACGACCTGGCTTGTCCGACCTCGAGAACCAACCTTACCGTTAGAGGCGGTTCCTCGCTCTGTTAGCGACCCTTCCTCCTGAGGGTCACTTCCAGACATCCTTCCTACTGTCAGTCTGACTCCTCCCGTCTTGGAGAGCTCAGGTCTGCGGAAGGAATCTGTGCAGTACTCCTTGCTGCACTGAGGCCTAGTCCTCAAAGTGTTACTGTTACACCAAACACTACACTCTACTCAGGTGAACAGAGGTTAGCTAGTATATCGGATTATCGGTGAGACTGCAGATCACTTATAATCTGGTATATATCTGTATTCCCAGTGATACTGAAGATCACTGGTAATCAGATACTCTCTGTGCTCACCGATCGTTACAGCGCAAAACTCTTTTCGAACCATGTCCTTATCATTACAGTGTTAAGGAGAGATTCAACATCACCAGTGACAGTAAACCCATCTTTAATCACCAGGAAGATTGCATTGGTGACACAGTGTTCATTACAACTAGTAATGATGACAAACCAGCACTTGCCATTGAAGACAAAGAATTTCTCAAGATCATGGATAAGGAATTCACTCAAAACCAAGAAAACAGTTGGGTAGCCCCTCTACCCTTTTGTACACCTAGAGAGAGACTGCCAAACAAGCGTCAGCAAGCAGTATCCAGATTTGCTTCATTAAAACGTTCCTTTGAGAAGAAACCAGAAGAAACATTTTGTATCCTTTATGCAGAAGGTTTTAGAAAATGATCACGCTGAACCCGCTCCACCATTGAAGGAGGGAGAAGAATGCTGGTATCTTCCATCCTTTGGTGTGTACCACCCCCGCAAACCCAGTCAAATTAGAGTAGTATTTGACTCGAGTGCTCAATATGAAGGAGTCAGTTTAAACAATGTTCTTCTTACTGGGCCCAACTTGAACAACAGCCTTATAGGAGTGCTAATCCGATTCAGACAAGAGCCTATAGCAGTAATGGCTGACATCCAACAAATGTTTCACTGCTTCATTGTCCATGAGCAGGACAGGAATTACCTTAGATTCCTATGGCACAGAAACAATGACTTAAATGACAAGGTCATAGACTACTGCATGAAGGTGCATGTATTCGGGAACAGTCCTTCACCTTCAGTAGCAATCTACGGACTGAGAAGAACTGCCCAAGAAGGTGAACAAGAGTATGGAACTGATGCTCGTCATTTTGTGGAGAAAAACTTCTATGTGGATGATGGACTTAAATCCCTTCCTACAGAGGAAGAAGCCATTGACCTTCTACGAAGAGTTCAAGAAATGTTGTCTGTGGCCAACCTTAGACTACACAAGATCATCTCCAACAGCAACAAGGTAATGAAGGCCTTCCACAAGGAGGACTATGCTATTAACCTAAAGAATCTTGACTTAGGGTCTGAAGACCTTCCCCTGCAGCGCAGTCTTGGCTTGCTCTGGGATATCAAGCAAGATACATTCACCTTTCAAGTGTCAATCTGTGATAAGCCCTTTACAAAAAGGGGGGTCTTGTCGGTCGTCAACAGTATCTACGACCCTTTGGGATTTGTAGCTCCAGTGACAATCCGAGGAAAGTTTCTGTTGAGACAATTCACTTTGGAGAAGGTAGACTGGGACACACCACTACCCGATAATAAGCTGAAAGCATGGGAAACATGGAAGAATTCCTTAAAGGCACTGCAAAATCTCCAAATCCCACGCTGCTACACATCCATCTCCCTAGTCTCTGCTAAAAATAAAGAAATCCACATCTTTTCAGATGCATCTGTTGAAGAGCTTGCAGCTGTAGCCTACCTTTGTCTTACTGGACTTGATAACAGACCTTCTGTGGGGTTTCTCCTTGGTAAGACTAAGCTAACACCAAAGTCTGGACACACTTTTCCAAGGCTTGAACTCTGTGCAGCTGTGTTAGCTGTAGAAATGGCAGAAACCATTAACCTTCCTGGCGGTAAGCCCGAGCTGAGCTCGGGCTATGCCGCCGGAAGGCACCGCTCAGGCCCCGCTGGGCCGATTTGCATAATTTTTTTTTTTGCTGCACGCAGCTAGCACTTTGCTAGCTGCGTGCAGTGCCCGATCGCCGCCGCTACCCGCCGATCCGCCGCTATCCGTCGTGCCGCAGCCGCCCCCCCCCCCCCAGACCCCGTGCGCTGCCTGGCCAATCAGTGCCAGGCAGCTCTATGGGGTGGGTCGGAATCCCCTTTGACGTCACGACATCGATGACGTCGGTGACGTCATCCCGCCCCGTCGCTATGGCGACGGGGGAAGCACTCCAGGAGATCCCGTTCTTTGAACGGGATCTCCTGATCGCCGATCGCCGGAGGCAATCGGAGGGGCTGGGGGGATGCCACTGAGCAGCGGCTATCATGTAGCGAGACTTTGTCTCGCTACATGAAAAAACAAAATTAAAATTAAAAAAAAAAGATTTGCTGCCCCCTGGCGATTTTTTAGCAAACCGCCAGGAGGGTTAAGAGTGAAATGAACACTGTGATTGATTCCTTTGACTTCAACACTGACAGCAAAGTTGTGCTTGGGTACATACACAACCAAACCAGACAGTTCTATGTGTATGTCAGCAACAGAGTAGAACGCATCCGAAGGTTTTCCACACCACAACAATGGCATTACATTTCAAGCAATCAGAACCCAGCAGACCATGGCACTAGAGCATTACCAGCAAATGAACTTGCAAAGTCAAACTGGCTACTGCCTCCAGATTTCCTACATGATAAATCTGAGTCCAGCACTACTGATGTTTTCAACTTAGTAGATTCTGAAGTTGACAAGGAAATCAGACCTGAAAGTATCACTCTTTATACTACCATACATCAGAAGAAAACACTTGGATCACACCGCTTCCAGCGATTCTCCACATGGTCATCTATAACCCGTGTCATTGCACGCCTGAGACATATTGTTTGCTGCTTCAAGGGTAATTCTGGAATGCCACTCGAGTGCCGTTGTTGGCACATTTGTAAGAACCATCCCGCCTTTGAAGAAATCTCTCATGCTGAAGAAATTATACTTCAATGTGTGCAACAGGAGAGCTACACAAAAGAGATCAACCTTATCATGGAAAACTGCAAGTTTCCCAAAAACAATCCTCTTCTAAAGTTAAATCCAATCATTGATGAACATGGGTTGTTACGTGTAGGAGGTCGGATTGGGAAAGCCAACCTTTCCAGCAAGAAGCAAAGTCCAGTCATTGTGCCTGGCAGTCACCATGTAGCTGTTCTTTTAGTTCGGCATTACCATGAACAAGTGAAGCACCAAGGCCGACAGTTCACTGAAGGTGTTGTCAGATCAGCAGGTTTGTGGATCACCGGCATGAAAAGATGCATTTCTTCAGTGCTTCACAAGTGTGTTAAGTGTCGTAGGTTGAGAGGAACTCATCATCATCAGCAAATGGCTGATCTCCCGATAGACAGACTGAGCACTGACCCACCTTTTACCTATGTCGGAGTGGATGTCTTTGGCCCATGGTCGGTCTGTGCACGCAAGACCCGTGGTGGCATGGCTAACAATAAACGGTGGGCTGTACTGTTTACTTGCCTAAGTGTACGAGCTGTGCATATTGAGGTAATTGAGTCTATGGACTCCTCCTGTTTCATCAATGCTCTTCGAAGATTTTTCTCCATTAGAGGACCTGTCAGGCAACTCAGGTCTGACTGTGGAACCAACTTTGTTGGAGCCTGCAAGGAACTGCAACTTGATAATTTTTTGAAAAACAGTGGATGTTCATGGGTTTTTAACCCCCCTCACTCTTCACACATGGGAGGTTCCTGGGAACGCATGATCGGAATTACAAGGCGAATCTTAAATTCCATGTTGTTAGACTCAGGACGACTTACCCACGAGACATTGATTACTCTTCTAGCTGAAGTTTCCGCAATAATTAATGCAAGACCACTAGTACCCGTGTCTTCAGATCCAGATTCTCCAACAATATTAACTCCTGCAACACTTCTCACTCAAAAGGTTGGCAACATCCCACTACCACCCGTGGACTTGGACTGCTCTAACATTCACAGACGTCAGTGGAAGCAGGTTCAACATCTGGCAAATGTATTCTGGAGCCGTTGGAGGAAGGAATATCTGCATACTCTTCAGAGCCGCCATAAATGGCAAGAGACTAAGCCAAATCTTCAAGAAGGAGACCTTGTGCTACTGAGAGATAAAGACGTTTCTCGCAATGACTGGCCAACTGGACTTATTGTCAAGGCCATTCCCAGCGAAGATGGGAAAGTTAGGAAGGTCGAAGTAAAGATTACCAAAGGAGGTACAACTAAAATCTTCTTCAGACCTGTTACTGAGGTGGTGTTGCTACTACCTCATGAAGAACACTCTTCAGGTCAAGGCAAGACTTGAAACTATAAATAAATAATAATAATAATAATAACTCCTGGAAACTGTTTATCCCTTGGATTACAATTGTGAGTCAGCTGAGGTTTGACATATTGTGGCCTCTCTGACTTGAAGATAACTTTGTCAAGAAAACCTACTGAGACTTCCTCAAGAAAAAGATTGCTATGTTTATTGTTGTTTGCTTTATGTTACAGGATTCTGAGGACAAGTTTATTGAACTATGAACTTAACATTAGACTAATGTTGCTATAATATTAGTGAAATCTAAAGATTTCAGGCGGGGAGTGTTGTGTCCCACATACATGGACTTGTGTTATGATGTTCAACAGCTAAGTTTGCCTGTAGCTAGTTTGTTCCTCTCCCTTCGATGTAGTTTTGTTCCACCCATGTAGCCACTCCTCCCATAGTCAGTATCTCTTCAGACAAGTATCTGTAAGCATGTGCTGCATCTTCTCTCTGTACCTGGTAACGCTACTTTGTTTTGACCTATGGAATTTGTCACTGTAAGATCTACACTGCAAGATTAAACCTCTTCAAGATCTTCATCTGTGTCGTCCATTGAGTCGCCTATCTGTGGATACTGCCCTTATGTAAGTTATTGCCACTCCACTGGGACTTGGACAGTCTAGGAATCAGTAATTACATAGCCACAGCAGCTGAAACAGAATAGTGATCATTCTCTGACTGGCATATCTATCGGAGGCTTCTGAGATACTGCAGAGGAGAACAGTCCTTCCTTGATACTATAAATGAGATTGTTCACCCTGAAAGGCTCAGCTCATCTGCCAAAAGCAGAACAAGGAAGACATCAAGACCTAAGCTTGTTCTGCACAAAAACAGCAGTCTTCACACTCCCTTGACACATCTGCACGTTCCTCCTCACTAATCCTTTATCTCCCAGAGGGGCTGATTATTAACACTCCGTAATGTGACAGGTATATAGGTTTATTGTGCAGGAACTCCATACAGCTAAACCCATTACCCGGGCCACTTCCTTTCAACGTACTCGCTGTTAGGGATGCTCATTCGGATTCCGCGGAAATGCAATTTCCGAAATTCCGATCGGAAATTGCATTTCCGCATCGGAATGCGGAAATCGGTAATGTAAGTGCCGTAGGCGGATTTCCGCCGGAAATCGCGGAAATTTCCGCCGGAAATCGCGGAAATTCCACCCGACTTTAACATCGATTTTCTCAAAAACTATAAGGTCTTTTTGAAAACTTTTTTTTGCATCTTGTTCACAAGATTCGGTTTAATAAACCCTGAAAATTTGGTGTTTCTAGGACTTAAGGGGGCTTTGTTATTAACCATTAAAGTCGGTGGATTTTTACTGTAATGTAAAATGCAGAAAATCTGCATCTGCCTATTTTCTGCATTATATATTAGAGTAAAAATCCGCCGACTTTAGCAGTTAATAGCAAAGCCACCGTAAGTCCTAGAAACACCAAATTTTTAGGGTTTATTAAACAGAATCTTCTGAACAAGATGCAAAAAAAAGTTTTCAAAAAGACCTTATAGTTTTTGAGAAAATCGATGTTAAAGTCGGGCGGAATTTCCGCGATTTCCGGCGGAAATTCCGCATTGGAATGCGGAAATTGGTAGCGGAAGGCGGAATCGGTAATCGGTACATGACGGAATGCGGATTTACCGCGGAATCGGAAATTGGCATTCCGACCATCCCTACTCGCTGTTCTGCAACACGGAGGAAGAACATCCTACTAATATAATAAATGGGAAAGTTCGGATGTTTGTTACTCGATCACGCAAAAATGGCTGAACGGATTTGAATGAAATTTGGCACACACATAGTACATCACCTGGAATAAAGTATAGGATACTTTTTATCCCCATAACCAAAAAGGGGGCGGAGACAAATACAAATTTCACTGGAAAATGTAAACTGCAGCCATTCTTACTCTGTTAATGGTAGGGTTCTCAAACTCTGCACAGTTGGTCGTTGGGTGACTGGGATTAATATTCAGAGAAGTGGGTGGAGCCTACAAAAGCCAATCATAATTCACCTAATGATTTTCAAGGGGAATATTTACATTGCTGCCATTCTTGCACTGTTAATGGCACAAGCCTCAAACCTGGTACAGTTGATCATTGGGTGACTGAGGTTCAATTTGAGAAAGTGGGGTGGAGCCACAAACAGCCAATTAGATTTGTTTCATTTCAATGCAAATTATTGATGCCAAACACCGCAAAGCTCACAAACTTGGTCATTGAGTAATTGTGTGTTAGGGTTAGAAAAGTGGGCACAGCCAACACCAGCCAAATACATAAGCGGGCAACGCGGGGTCATAAGTGGGCGGAGACAAATACAAATTTTACTGGGAAAATGTAAACTGCAGCCATTCTTACACTGTTAATGGCAGGGTTCTCAAACTTTGCACAGTTGGTTACTGGGTGACTGGGATTAATATTCAGAAAAGTGGGTGGAGCCTACAAAAGCCAATCAAAAATTACCTATTGATTTTTCAGGGGAATGTTTCATTGCTGCCATTCTTGCACTGTTAATGGCACAAGCCTTAAACCTGGTACAGTTGGTTATTGGGTGACTGGGGATTAAATTAATAGGGGGGTGGAGCCACAAACAGACAATCTTATTTGTTTCATTTTAATGCAGGTTATGGATGCCAAAACCGCAAAGCTCACAAACTTGGTAATTGAGTAATTGTGTGTTAAGGTTAGGAAAAGTGGGTGCAGCCAACACCAGCCAACACCAGCTAAATACATAATCGGGCAATACCGGGTCATCAGTGGGCGGAGACAAATACACATTTCACTGAGAAAATGTAAACTGCAGCCATTCTTACACTGTTAATGGCAAGGGTTCTCAAACTTTGCACAGCTGGTCACTGGGTGACTGAGATTAATATTCAGAAAAGTGGGTGGAGCGTACAAAAGCCAATCAAAATCCACCTATTGATTTTTAAGGGGAATATTTCATTGCTGCCATACTTGCACTGTTAATGGCACAAGCCTCTTGCACTGTTAATCACCTGTACCTGGTACAGTTGGCCATTGGGTGATTTGGGTTCAAATTCAGAAAAGGGGTGGAGCCACAGCCAATCAGATTTATTTTATTTCAATGCAAATTATTGATGCCAAAGACTGCAAAGCTCACAGACTTGGTCATTAAGTAATTAAGTAATTGTGTGTTAGGGTTAGGAAAAGGGGGCGGGGCCAACACCAGCCAAATACATACCCGGGCAACGCCGGGCGTCCAGCTAGTGATAGAATATTGAGGATGAGCAGATCCCCCATACATGCTACAATCAGCAAAATTGCATGGATTATAAAGGTGAGATGTGGCTACAACTTTAAAAAAAAAATTCAAAAAGATTTTAAAATTTTAAACAAAAAAAGTATTCATGATTAAAAAGCCGCCAAAACCCGCCGACTTTAGCAGTTAATAGCAAAGCACCCTTACATGCCAGAAACACCAAATTTGCCTTATATCTAGACCAGACCTTATAGTTACATAGTTATTTTGGTTGAAAAAAGACATACGTCCATCGAGTTCAATCAGTATAAAGTACAACACCAGCCCGTCCCCCACATATCCCTGTTGATCCAGAGGAAGGCGAAAAAACCCTTACAAGGCATGGTCCAATTAGCCCCAAAAGGGAAAAATTCCTTCCCGACTCCAGATGGCAATCAGATAAAATCCCTGGATCAACATCATTAGGCATTACCTAGTAATTGTAGCCATGGATGTCTTTCAACGCAAGGAAAGCATCTAAGCCCCCTTTAAATGCAGGTATAGATTTTGCCATAACGACTTCCTGTGGCAATGCATTCCACATCTTAATCACTCTAACTGTAAAGAACCCTTTCCTAAATAAATGGCTAAAACGTTTTTCCTCCATGCGCAGATCATGTCCTCTAGTCCTTTGAGAAGGCCTAGGGACAAAAAGCTCATCCGCCAAGCTATTATATTGCCCTCTGATGTATTTATACATGTTAATTAGATCCCCTCTAAGGCGTCTTTTCTCTAGACTAAATAAACCCAGTTTATCTAACCTTTCTTGATAAGTGAGACCTTCCATCCCACGTATCAATTTTGTTGCTCGTCTCTGCACCTGCTCTAAAACTGCAATATCTTTTTTGTAATGTGGTGCCCAGAACTGAATTAGTTTTTGAGAAAATCGATTTTAAAATTTCAAAAGAAAAAAGTATACATTGAAATGCGTAAATGACAGTTCGTTAGGGAAACAAAACCCGCCGACTTTAGAGGTTAATAGCAAAGACCTCTTACATCCTAGAAACACCAAATTTTCAGGATATGTTAAAAAGATATGGCAAAAATATTATTTTCCTATTTTTTTTTTTTTGAGTGTGGGAAATAAAAAAAAATGACATGGGGTCCCCCCTCCCGAGCCTCTTTAAACCCTTGTCCCCCATTCAGGCTGAGATAGCCAGAATGCAGAACCCTAGCCAACTGGGGCTTCACACCCTGAGCTATACCAGCCCGCATGGTCCATGGTACGAGGGGTCTCCAGGGGAGAGGGGCAGCCAAGCCTTCCCATCTACCCCGGAGCCCTTGTCCAATCCATAGACAAGGGGCTCTTCCCCACCACCGGTGCCCCAGGAGGAGGTGGGGGCGACGACTCCCTGCCGGGGGGGGTCAAGGTGGCATCTGGGAGTCCCCTTTAAGAAGGGAACCCCAGATGCCCACCCCTTCCCAGGAGAAATGAGTATAGGGGTGCAAAGTAATGCTTATCTATACTTATCTGTACCTGTTCCCACGCCAATATCCTCGGAAACGTCCCACGCCAATATCCTCTATCTTGCTGCCTTCACCTTGATTGAAGATCTCCACCGACCGCCGCCACACACACCGCCCCCGCCGCAGTGCAGCATCGTGACCCAGAGGTCACGAAAGTGAAAGTGGGCCATTGCGGAGCAGCAGGGAGTGGGGTTTTGGCGGCTACCTGATCCGCTCAGCCCCCCGGATCAGGTAGCCTACCTTTTTTGTCATCTTTTGAGCCCATCTCGGGCTCTCTTTTACTAAAGGAAATCCAAGGTAAAATAAAAAGGCTTCTTCTAGTCCCTAGAAGTGAATGAGATCTATAAATGACGTTCGGCACTCCTCCAGGGTCCCACTTTTACTTTCAGAAGCTCTGCGACCCAGGCCGGCTTCTGCACATGCCGGGAGTGCGATTGTGGCGGACGACCGTGCACATGCGCAGAAGCCATTCTTCTAGTGCAGCCTTATTTGAGCAATTTTTTTTTTCTTGTTTGATGGTGGCTGAAAAATGTATAAGGTGTGAAAATATCTCCTGTGAGAAAACTCTTGAGAAAAGTGAATTGAATTAGCGCTTCTGGCAAATACCGGGATCCAATTCAGTTTCCAAACAGTCAAATACTGGTTACAGCTCTGAGATCAACAACAATAACTACAACAGTCTAAAAGCGAAAAAATACACATTTACTCTTTAGTAGCCAAATTATTTAGAGGCTTGCCAGTGCTCCAGGCTAATTTATTTGAGCACTTTTTTTTATTTATTATTTGTTACATTTCCTTTGCTTCTAATTAGTACTGCTGTAATGTGTTGTCACTAGCGGGCAGTATGAGACAATAACAGAGGACTTCTGCTGTCAATTTCTATATTTTCTGCTAGTAGAGAGAGGTCAGAGCATTCCAAGAATTTACAGCACACTGAGTACTGCCGACTGAGGTCAGAAGCAGCGCACTTATCTCAAAAAAGATAACTCTATTGGTACTGCTAATGGATTAAAAAAATGTACCTCAATTTAAAGATTTGCCTCGCCCTCTGCTATGCCCTCCGAAGAAGAGGTCGGTGTTATTGCTCCTGAACAGTTAATAACTGATCTATGCGGAAAATGTTACTCGTCTTATTCGATATCTCTCCCGCCTCATTGCTGTTTCATGTGGCCACGCTGAGATTTAGCAGTCTTAGACAAAAATAAATCCTCCAGACTTCACCAGCTGAAGAAACCAACGTGCGAGGAAGCGGCTGCTGCAGGCTTAATACCAGAAACGTTTTGAAATAAAAACGATATAAAAGCGATGGCTTTTTAAAACAAACCTGTGCCAGTTTGGCAAACGTAACCCCCGGCTCTGCTATGCGTTTCGCATTTTATCTATAAAGAAAAAACCCTCCTAAACCCCATCTTTTTTTTTTTTCGGGGGAATGAGGGGGGAACTAAGAGTTGTCACTCTGCAGAAAGCAAATTTTTGAGGATTAACAAGTCTAGGCCGCAGTCTGTAACGTGAGTGTGCCGTTATGAGGGGCAGGAAAATTATAATCAGATGGAACACCTGCTTAATGCTTCTTGGGGTGTTTGCTGAAAACCCTCACCATGCAGCAGGTAGAGGCGAGGGGGGCGAGCAGGAGAGACCACCCAGGAATAGGGTAATTAAAAACTTGTTCTCACAGCTCGCCAGGAGAACTCCACTCTTCATGAACCAAGAGACCTCCCCGAAACCAGGTAATGATTTAAAGTAGCGGCCCCGGCTGCCAGCGTAACGCATTACTTTACTGCCTGGCCTCTGAACAGCAATAATTTACACCCTCAGACTTTCCTCATGTTATTCCACGCACCCTGCCATATTGGGAAAGGCCTTTGAGGTGGTACGGCCGGGCGGAAAGCCATAACGCAGACCTGTTATGTTATAAGGGGGTCTGAGGTTTTCTGAGGTTCATCCGGAATGTAGAAGAGGAGTGATCCCGCTAACCTGGCCTAGAGCTATAAAAAGTTTCAGCTATTATCGTGTTTCCCCGAAAATAAGACACTGTTTTATATTGTTTTTTTCCTTCAAAAGATGTGCTAGGTCTTATTTTCGGGGAGGTCTTATATGTTCTGTTAGGGTAGCAAGATCCCCATTCCCCCACCACCACTTTATCTCCGGATGCCTCCCTCCTCCATAAAGACGCATCCCTGTTGTACACTGCCCGACATACCGGTAATTCAAGCAGCAGATCAGCGGTAAACTGCTGTTTCCCCCACCGCTGCTTATTCTTTGCTGGCCCCGTTCTCCATTGCCCGCAGGCATAATTCAAACCACAGATCAGCGGTAAACTGTGGTGAAGGCAGCTAGTTACACTGTAACAGTGTCTCCATGAACAGGAAGTAAACAGAGATATCACTTCCTGTACACGGAGGCGCTGTTACAGTGTAACTAGCTGCCTTCACCGCAGTTTACCGCTGATCAGCGGTTTGACTTATGCCAATGGCAATGGAGAACGGGGCCAGCAGAAGATAAAGCAGGGGAGTGGGAATCAGCAGTTTACCGCTTATCTTTGGCTTGTATTACTAGATTGTTGGGCAGTATAGAACGGGGATGTGTCTTTCTAGAGGAGGGGGTCATCAGGAGGTAAAATAGCGGAAGGGGGTGCAGACGGACGGGACTTCCACAGCCACTAGGACTTATTTTAGGGGTAGGGCTTATATTTCGAGCATGCTCGAAATACCGTATGTGATAGGTCTTACTTTAAGGGGATCCCCTACTTTCGGGGAATCACGGTAGCGGGGCAAACATTTGCAGGCCTTGCCTGGATCATATAAGACCATAGTGAGGTTTGCTGAAAAGGCTGTGAGTTGGAACTGCACCTATGTGCACACCCATGGTCAGGATTTTATTCTGGAATAAATCCCTGAAAGGCTCTCCACTATTCCTGTTTCATACCGAGTGGAAGTGATGGTTTAACCAGTTCACCCCCAAGGGTAATTTATTAATTTTATTAATATTGTGTATTATGTATGTGCCTGTATGTGTAATATACTTTTTGGCCACAAGTTGAACACTCTCCCGTTATAGGAAGTGATCACTTTTTTTTTTTACATTTTGTTAACTGTGACAGTTTCCTGTTTTTGTGAATTGACGTGGCCACTGTTCGCGGTCACGTCAATTCACTTAAGGTATTGTGATTGGGTAGAGGATGCTCGGTCCTCTTCCCCAATCACATAGCACAGGTTCCCGACGGAAACGGCGGCGGTAGCGGCACGCACACGTGCGGAGCAGCGGCGGGAACGTGCGACATATTAAAACGTCATGTTGCCATTAACAGGCTAAAGCATGACGTTTTAATACGATACATTGTCATTAAATGGTTAAGATGTAATAAGGACCTAGGATGAGATAGTAGATTTGAGGCACTCTTGTGGTCCTTTTGGTAAGCTGAAGAGCAGAGAGGTCAGAGAAGGTGGCTGGTGGGCCCCTTGACACCCACTAGGCCACAGGCACCTGCCTAGGTTGCCTGGTGGATGATTCTGCTCTGCCGAGTGGGCAGGATGGATCTAAGCTAGCCTTGCAGCACTGTTATCCCAGGTTCAATTCTCGGCCTGTGAAAAACGGCATGACTACATCGGGCCAGCCCCCCCCCCCCCCCCCTGCAGTCATCCGTTGGCCAGACCCAACCCCTCCTATAACCACCATCATTTGGGGGCATTATACATTACCGGCTCCTGGTGGTGATAAAGGACCTTTTTTTCTTCCTCCTCTTTTACACTGTGCCGTGCAACAAGAGCCGCATGGTGATTGGCTGGCTGCACGGTGCTTGTAAACTAAACTGGAAGTACAAAGAGGTCTTTATCACCGCCAGGAGCAGGAAATTTATAACAGTCCACTCTGCTGCTCTTCTGCAGGACGCCTTCTGGAACGGAGGTGTGTAAGGAGATCGGGGTATACTCTGAACTATCCAGAGGCTTTCATCTACTGAGGTAAGTCATTTTTCTTTCCATGACTTAAGGTATATACCAATATTTTGGGGACTTTAAGATGTTAATGACCATAAGAAGCTTGTATGTTCTCCCTGTGTCTGTGTGGGTTTCCTCCAGGCACTCAGGCTTCCTCCCACATCTCAAAAACATATAGATAAGTTAATTGGCTTCCCCATAAAAATTGGCCCCAGACTATGATACATGCACTACACGATACAGACATGTGACTATGGTAGGGACTAGATTGTGAGCCCCTCTGAGGGACAGTTAGTGACAAGACAATATACTCTGTACAGCGCTGTGTAATATGTCAGCACTATATAAACACTTAAAATGAAATAAAATAAAAATAAGAAGCACCTAGGTTTAGAGGACAAAAATCAGGGAAAAAATATACTAAACGTGGTGCGTCTATGGTCTAGGGGCGTCTTGTGAACGTTCTCCCCCAATTATGTCCTCCTTTGTCCCCCTGGTGTCGTCCTCTGTCCCCGTTGTTGTCCTCCTTTGTCTCCCTGGAGACCCCCTCTGTCCCCCTTAGTGTCCTCCTCTGTCCCCCTCAGTGTTCTTCTCTGTGCCCCTTGGTGTCCTCCTCTGTGCTCCTCGGTGTCCTCCTCTGTGCTCCTCTGTGTCCTCTTCTGTCCCCCTTGGTGTCCTCCTCTGTGCTCCTTGGTGTGCTCCTCGGTGTCCTCCTCTGTGCTCCTCGGTGTCCTCCTCTGTCCCCCTTGGTGTCCTCCTCTGTGCTCCTCGGTGTCCTCCTCTGTCCCCCTTGGTGTCCTCCTCTGTGCTCCTTGGTGTCCTCCTCTGTCCCCCTTGGTGTCCTCCTCTGTGCTCCTCTGTGTCCTCCTTTGTGCTCCTCGGTGTCCTCCTCTGTCCCCCTTGGTGTCCTCCTCTGTGCTCCTCGGTGTCCTCCTCTGTCCCCCTTGGTGTCCTCCTCTGTGCTCCTCGGTGTCCTCCTCTGTCCCCCTTGGTGTCCTCTGTCCGGCGTCCTCAGTTCACGACTCCCGGCATGTCATGTGACCTGATGCGGGTCACATGACATGCCGGGACCTGTACATGGACACAGGGAAGCCCTGGAAGCTGAAACAGTGTAGAAGACGTCGCCCGGAGGTTTGGTAACTTGCTTCCGCTAGTTCAAAACTCTGCAAACGTAGTACTGTCCCTGTTGTCCACCTCAGGCATGCCTGTTAGCTGAGACTTCCAGTTGCCTGAGTTCCAGATAACTGGAATGTTCCTGTATCTGAGGCAGGCTGTAATATAAAAAGATTACTTTATTTTTAAAGAATATTTATTGCATTTTAAATATAGATTTCATGTGTTTTAAGGGGGGTTGATGGGTAGCGTAATTTTATTTTAATGGCTGATCCTGGAGCTCATCTAAAACCTCTGCTGTCCTCCTCTTGCTCTAGAAGCCAGAGTGCCTTGTAGGGGAGTCACTGTCCATTACCCAGCATGGAGCGTACCGTTCTGAGCAAGGGGGGGGGGGGGGCTGCGCCGCTCCCGCCATAAATCTGTCCGGGCACATACTTTATTGCGTTTTTATAACTGTATAAGAAATTAATGACGTGACGTGGAAATCTCCGCCAGCTCTTTTCTGTCAGTCCCTTACATATTTTTTTATCCCTCCATGAAATATTAACTGATACATAAATTTAGAGGGTCGGTGTCTAACATTTTTTTTTTTCGTTTTTTTTTTGTTTTGCAGCGCAGGAGGCACCCGTGATTAAATCCAGAGTAATCCCAGGAAAATGAAAGCGTTAAACCCCGAGGCTAATACTCTGCTTCAAATAAAAACATGAAAACAGATTCGCAGAGGTCTCCCCCTGGCCAGCTTGCAAGGACAAGGTGCAGAACGTCCATTTTTTATTTTATTTCATTTTTTTTTTATTTTTGGCCGATGGGAGAAAGAAGACCCCCAGAGAGCGCCGGTTATGGGGTAATTAGGGTCTGCAGGAACGGTCTGGTTATTATAAAATGCTTTAATGAAGGGGTTTTATTAAATGCTTGTTTTAGAATCAGTGTTTAACTATTTCACATTCCTGGACGTGAAACTCACGTCCAGGAAGCCATGTGCGCTCCTGCGCGTCCACGCGGCCGATCGCGCACGTGCACGCGCGCGATCGGCCGGCGGTTTGTTAGCCAGTGAATCAGTGAATCGGGCAACGGTGCCCGATCACTGATTCCTCTCCCCCGCAGAAAAAGCGACAGCTTCTCTCGGAAGCTACGCTTCTTCTGCCTCCTATGTCGCTCTAAGCGTACGTGGTACGCTTAGAGTGACGTCACTGTAAACAACTCATGGCTGCCATCTTGTGGCCAAAAAGTAAACTACATCTAAATGTTAAATAAAAATAAAAATACACATATATTTACAAAAAAAATACAATTTCAATCCCACCCTCCCAAAAATACCCACATAAAATGTTTAATTAAAAAAAAAAAAAAACATTACAATTAAAAAAAAAAAAAAAACACAAATATTTACCTAAGGGTCTAAACTTTTTAAATATCTATGTAAAGATGAAATATTTCTTTTTTTTTTTAGTATAAGCTTGTAAATAGTGATGAATGCAAAACGGAAAAAATGCACTTTTATTTCCAAATAAAATATTGTTGCCATACATTGTGATAGGGACATAATTTAAATGGTGTAATAAACGGGACAAATGGGCATATACAATACGTGGGTTTTAATTATGGAGGCATGTATTATTTTAAAACTATAATTGCCGAAAAGTGAGAAATAATGATTTGTTTCCGTTTTCTTCTTATTCTTCCTTTTAAAATGCATTTACAGTAAAGTGGCTCTTAGTAAAATGTACCCCCCAAAGAAAGCCTAATTGGTGGCGGAAAAAACAAGATATAGATCAGTTCATTGTGATAAGTAGTAATAAAGTTATAGGCTAATGAATGGGAGGTGAACATTGTTCGGATGCATGAAGCGAAAAACGACTGAATGCGAACTGGTTAAACGAATATCTCCAGATATGGGAACAGAAACTGGGCAGATCTGGGCAGTGATGTAACTACAATTCATGTGCCCCCCCCCCTGTGATACTGGGCCCCCCAATTTTAACACCCCTTCCCTTGCATCCCCTGGTGCCCTTCAAGGCCTTGGGGCCCATCTCACAAGAGTCATAAAACAAGTGTGGTCATCATGTTGTGTGTAGCGGAAACAGAGGCGCCAAAAAGGATAAAACATATATAGGTATATTAAAGGGTTAACACAAGGGGAAGTAACACTTACCTCCCCATTGAAGACTCAGTAAGATTGTGTCATAAAAAAAAAGTTTAATAAGTACTCCAAAGTTTGCAACACATCTCGTAGGCCGCAGCCCACTTCTTCAGGCAACAGAAGGAGCAGCTGATTCCTGACTCGTAGCAAACGTGGCGCCTGTTATGACATGTTGCCATTTTAATTCGATTCTGCAATTGTTTTATTTTGGAAAAGTGCAACAAGCTTTCGGCTTCGCCCTGCGCCCAATCTTGTCCGCACTGTTTTTGAATGTACGTCTATGAGGATGCTGACTGAAGACAGAGTCTGAGGGATTTCCAAAAGTTGTACAGCTGAAACATTCAAAGAAAAAAAAGAACTGAATAAGTATGAATTAAAAAACAAAACATATACCAATTTCATGCCGTCTATTGGAATTCTCCAGGGAAAAAAACACACATATATTAGTAGATAAATACTTGTTCTACTTACATAACAGATGTATTGTACTATCCATGTTTTGATTTCAGTGAATTTTATGTAGTAAATAAAGAGAAAACTATTCCCGGCGTTTTCCATCTTTACTGCCTCTCACTGAAGCCAATCCTGATGTCATTTCCTCCCTTACTCTGCACTGAAACTTCACTGATATACGGTATCTATCTTGCTTTGTAAATACACGTGAACTCAGCCAATCAGTGAGGAGCAGGAATGAGGGAGGGGACATAACAATCTTCCCTCTACCCAGAAATGTACCAGAATAGAGCCAAGAACTTGCCTAGGTTGCCTGATGGATGATCCTGCTCTGCATCATTGTATCAGACAGCTGGGAGAGTGAACTGCAGCGGTAACAGAGCAACGGGGCAGCACAACTGCAGTAACTGAAATCTATGCCTTGGCAGGAATAACAGGCAGTAAACAGGGCACTGTCAAATCTATTAAAAAAAATCACAAGGTCTGTTTGAAAAAATATATTTGGACTTGTTTCCACTATTCTGTCTAACGTACCTTGTGAATTTGGTGATGATAGCACATATAATACACGTATAATATAAAACACACACATATATATATATATATATATATATATATATATATATATATATATATATATATATATATACAGTGGCTTGCAAAAGTATTCGGCCCCCTTGAAGTTTTCCACATTTTGTCACATTACTGCCATAAACATGCATCAATTTTATTGGAATTCCACGTGAAAGACCAACACAAAGTGGTGTACATGTGAGAAGTGGAAAGAAACTCATACATGATTCCAAACATTTTTTACAAATAAATAACTGCAAAGTGGTGTTTGCGTAATTATTCAGCCCCCTTTGGTCTGAGTGCAGTCAGTTGCCCATAGACATTGCCTGATGAGTGCTAATGACTAAATAGAGTGCACCTGTGTGTAATCTAATGTCAGTACAAATACAGCTGCTCTGTGAGGGCCTCAGAGGTTGTCTAAGAGAATATTGGGAGCAACAACACCATGAAGTCCAAAGAACACACCAGACAGGTCAGGGATAAAGTTATTGAGAAATTTAAAGCAGGCTTAGGCTACAAAAAGATTTCCAAAGCCTTGAACATCCCACGGAGCACTGTTCAAGCGATCATTCAGAAATGGAAGGAGTATGGCACAACTGTAAACCTACCAAGACAAGGCCGTCCACCTAAACTCACAGGCCAAACAAGGAGAGCGCTGATCAGAAATGCAGTCAAGAGGCCCATGGTGACTCTGGACGAGCTGCAGAGATCTACAGCTCAGGTGGGAGACTCTGTCCATAGGAAAACTATTAGTCATGCACTGCACAAAGTTGGCCTTTATGGAAGAGTGGCAAGAAGAAAGGCATTGTTACCAGAAAAGCATAAGAAGTCCCGTTTGCAGTTTGCCACAAGCCATGTGGGGGACGCAGCAACCATGTGGAAGAAGGTGCTCTGGTCAGATGAGACCAAAATGGAACTTTTTGGCCAAAATGCAAAACGCTATGTGTGGGAGAAAACTAACACTGCACATCACTAAGAACACACCATCCCCACTGTCAAATATGGTGGTGGCAGCATCATGCTCTGGGGGTGCATCTCTTCAGCAGGGACAGGGAAGCTGGTCAGAGTTGATGGGAAGACGGATGGAGCCAAATACAGGGCAATCTTGGAAGAAAACCTCTTGGAGACTGCAAAAGACTTGAGACTGGGGCGGAGGTTCACCTTCCAGCAGGACAACGACCTTAAACATAAAGCCAGGGCAACAATGGAATGGTTTAAAACAAAACATATCCATGTGTTAGAATGGCCCAGTCAAAGTCCAGATCTAAATCCAATCGAGAATCTGTGGTAAGATCTGAAACTGCTGTTCACAAATGCTGTCCATCTAATCTGACTGAGCTGGAGCTGTTTTGCACAGAAGATTGGGCGAGGATTTCAGTCTCTAGATGTGCAAAGCTGGTAGAGACATACCCTAAAAGACTGGCAGCTGTAATTGCAGCAAAAGGTGGTTCTACAAAGTATTGACTCAGGGGGTCGAATAATTACGCACACCCCACTTTGTAGTTATTTATTTGTAAAAAATGTTTGGAATCATGTATGATTTTCGTGCCACTTCTCACGTGTACACCACTTTGTATTGGTCTTTCACGTGGAATTCCAATAAAATTGATTCATGTTTGTGGCAGTAATGTGACAAAATGTGGAAAACTTCAAGGGGGCCGAATACTTTTGCAAGCCACTGTATATACAGATAGTCCCCGGTTTACGAACGCCCGACTTATGAACGACCCGCTGATACGAATGCCCGCCAACCCGCCGCGATGACGTCACGCAGCTGGGGACTACCTCTTCTGCTGCCGTTCCGAGTGCAAGTAGATGCAGCGGAAGCCAGATAGGGGACATCTTACCTGTTCCATGCCGGTGTAACGTCCCATCGTGCTGCCCGGAAGCTGCGCGGCCCGTCCTCTCGCTCCGTCCACTGTCCCCCCGCCGGCTTCTCATGCGTCTCATGCGTCATTACGCAATCATGAGAAGCCCCCTAGTGGCGGCTCCTCCTGATGCGTCATTATGCGAAGCATGAGAAGCCACCCCCCCCCCCAGTGAACGGAGAGAGAGGACGGGCCGCGCAGCTTCGCTCATTCCGAGAAGGAAGTCATTGTAGAAAATGTTCCCATTTCACAGCATCATCCTCATTTTTGAATTTCTTCACATGTATGTCTCTTTAAAACATTCTTCTAATTTTTAAACAGACCCCCCCATCCCCCGGGCGCATTAAAATGATTTGCATCCTCCGTTCCTCTTTTTTTGTTTACATGCCGTTCCGCTGGATCGCCACAACTATCACAGTTTTGTGTTTAAAATAAATACGTGGAAGACAAATGGACAGCATCAATATCGCCAGCCTGGGCCCTTTCCCATCCGAGCGGGCCTCTCCTCGGTCTGCGGCTTAGGACGAAGAGATTCATGACTCTTTCCTGGTCCCCTTCGCAGGAATGTGGATGTCAATTAATTCATAAATTATGGAAAATACGAGGCAAAGTGGGCTCGTGGTATGTAAACAATAATACATAACTGAAAACGTTCACATCGTACAGTTTAATGATTAGACTGCTTCTCATGACATGACCCTCTGAAAAGTGAAAAAAAAAATACAAAAAATTGCAACTATGTCAAAACCCAGCAATCCAGCGGGACAAAAACTTGTACATGTCCAAGACCCAAAAGCTAGCAAAGCAACCGAGTCTATGCAGGGCATGATACTGAGGACTATGACCCATCATAAGAGGGTTGACCCTGCAGGTCATCAGGACTCTGTGGTCTACCTACACTACGAAGGCACTTGTCTGAAGACTGGTAAGTCAAACTGGAAATTTGAAGCCGGTAAGGTCCACACTTTGGACCGGGATGAAAACTGGTAAGTCAAACTGCAACTGCTATCCTTGATAACCATTTATCATGAACACACAATGCTGTTTTGATAAATGTCTGGGAATTCTACTCACCTCATCTGACCTGATAAAGTCATGGTCCGAAATGCTGATTTCCGGGAAATTCTGATTTCGGAAAAAATTGGCAATTACCGATACCACGGCATACTAACGGTAATCCGAATTCCGACTGTCCAAAAACTTCTGAATAGTTACTCTAATCGGCTAAATACTTTAGACTCAAAAGAATTGGACCAATCAGAGAATGCTGGATTTTTTTCCACGAAAATTGTAAACTACTTGGTGGTATTGGACCAATCAGAGACTGCGGTGATTTACTATGACAATTTCAAAACCACTGACATTTTAGGTTAATCAGAAGACTTGAAAAATGCTCAGTAGTATCCGAATCCTCTGATTGGTCTATAATCACAGCAGCAACCCAATTTCCGTGTAAAAAATGATGCATTCTCTGATTGGTCCAATGCTTCCGTGGTCTGTGATTGGGCTAAAATCACCGGGTTGCTGTAGATAAGATTCCGGCAGAAATCCGATTACCGAATGATGATTACGGAGTCTAATTTTCCCTATTTCCAATCAGAAAATTGGAAATTTTATTCTGATGGAACCATCCCTACAGTTGAGATGAAACGTCTTCTAAAAAACAATTATCCAGGCAAAAGTTTCCAAAAGTACTACTTTTGGACAACATTCTGCAATGGAGGCACCTACAGGCAGAAGACTCCAGTAGTGGAGCTTCTAAGGAAAAGGCTGTAGTTGTGGTTCTTTCAAGCTAGAAAGCACCTCTAGGCAAGGGCCTACCATAGTGGTGCCTACAGGAAAGAGCCTTCTATAGTGGGACCTCCAGGCAAGAGCAACCAACAGTGGTGCCTCCAGGCAAGAGCTTCCTGTAGTGGGACCTCCAGGCAAGAGAAACCAATAGTGATGCCTCCACGCAAGAGCCTCATGTAGTGAGCAACCAATAGTGATGTCTCCAGGCAAGAAGCCTCCTGTGGTGGAACCTCCAGGCATGAGCAACCAATAGTGATGCCTCCAGGCAAGAGCCTCGTGTAGTGGGGCCTCCAGGCAAGAGCAACCAATAGTGATGTCTCCAGGCAAGAAGCCTCTTGTGGTGGGACCTCCAGGCATGAGCAACCAATAGTGATGCCTCCAGGCAAGAGTTTCATGTAGTGGGACCTCCAGGCAAGAGCAACCAATAATGATGCCTCCAGGCAAGAGCCTTCCATAGTAGGACCTCCAAGCAAGAGCCTCATGTAGTGGGACCTCCAGGCAAGAGCAACCAATAGTGATGCCTCCAGGCAAGAGCCTCATGTAGTGGGGCCTCCAGGCAAGAGCAACCAATAGTGATGTCTCCCGGCAAGAGCCTCATGTAGTGGGGTATCCAGGCAAGAGCAACCAATAGTGATGTCTCCAGGCAAGAAGCCTCCTGTGGTGGGACCTCCAGGCATAAGCAACCAATAGTGATGCCTCCAGGCAAGAGCCTCATGTAGTGGCACCTCCAGGCAAGAGCAACCAATAATGATGCCTCCAGGCAAGAGCCTTCCGTGTGGGACCTCCAAGCAAGAGCCTCATGTAGTGGGACCTCCAGGCAAGAGCAACCAATAGTGATGTCTCCAGGCAAGAAGCCTCCTGTGGTGGGACCTCCAGGCATGAGCAACCAATAGTGATGCCTCCAGGCAAGAGCCCCATGTAGTGGCACCTCCAGGCAAGAACAACCAATAATGATGCCTCCAGGCAAGAGCCTCCTGTAGTGGGACCTCCAAGCAAGAGCCTCCTGTAGTGTGACCTCCAGGCAAGAGCAACCAACAGTGGCACCTCAAGACCCAGACACCACTGGTCACATGCCTATTGTGCCTCATGGGAAATCCAACTTTGCTAATCATCTTACATTTAACGCAAACACATTGTATACAGTATAATGTACCTTTGTGCAAGAATTTGAACACAAACCTTGGTGCCCAAAATCGATAGTCTCCTTTTCTTGACATAACCCATGCGTTGACTTGTTCTCATAAATTCTTGGTTGGGACTCTCTCCCTTCTCCGGGGCTGTAGAGAAGGCACAACCAGCTCAAGATGGATTTATAAAAACGCGGTGACACTCCAGAGTGTGAAATGTCAAGTGGTGTTATTAAAAGAAAAGGCAGTTCACATTAAAGCACCTATTTTAACAAGCAGCTAATGACTCTCTAAACACGCGACCACCAGCCAGGCGTCGTGATGGAACTTTGCAGCACCTTTACATCTTCTAAGCCACCACGTCGCGGGTCATTAACACCAAAAGCACGTGTGGACAGGACGGAGCCGCAGGGCTAACCTGGAGCTCGTCCAATAGAAAGCCAAGCAGCAGCGACTATGTGTGAATCAACCGCACTGGTCACTCAAAGGGAACCTGTCTTAAATAGTCATTTGTAAAAATGCTGAATTGCGCCACTTTAAAAATTGAGTTTCCTATCAGTATAAACAGAGAGTAACACAGCTTATACTGTATATGCAGGGAGTGATACGCCAGTATTATAATAGAGTGTATTACACTATTTCTTACCAGTATATTTTGGGACATTGTAAGTAGTGTTGGGCGAACAGTGTTCGCCACTGTTCGGGTTCTGCAGAACATCACCCTGTTCGGGTGATGTTCGAGTTCGGCCGAACACCTGACGGTGCTCGGCCAAACCGTTCGGCCACATGGCCGAACTAAGAGCGCATGGCCGAACGTTCCCCGAACGTTCGGCTAGCGCTGTGATTGGCCGAACGGGTCACGTGGTTCGGGCCCGAACGCGCTCTGATTGGCCGAACGGTCACGTGGTTCGGGTAAATAAATACCCGAACCACGTCATATCTCCGCCATTTGTCTGTGGGTTTAGCTTTGGGTAGGCAGGCAGGGTAGTTCGCTCTCCAGCCACGCTAGCCAGGGTCCCCCCCAGTCATTGTGTGTCGCTGCTGGGAACAGTAGTACACCGCTCGCTCAGCCACACTATATATAGCATTGTTTACTGCCACTGTGTACCTCGCTCAGCCACGCTATATATATAGCATTGTGTTTTCTGACACTCTGTGTACACGGCTTAGCCTGACTAATATAGCATTGTGTGTACTGCCACTGTGCACCTCGCTCAGCCACGCTATATATATAGCATTGTGTGTACTGCCACTGTGCACCTCGCTCAGCCACGCTATATATAGCATTGTGTGTACTGCCACTGTGCACCTCGCTCAGCCACGCTATATATATAGCATTGTGTTTTCTGACACTCTGTGTACACGGCTTAGCCTGACTAATATAGCATTGTGTGTACTGCCACTGTGCACCTCGCTCAGCCACGCTATATATAGCATTGTGTGTACTGCCACTGTGCACCTCGCTCAGCCACGCTATATATAGCATTGTGTGTACTGCCACTGTGCACCTCGCTCAGCCACGCTATATATAGCATTGTGTGTACTGCCACTGTGCACCTCGCTCAGCCACGCTATATATATAGCATTGTGTTTTCTGACACTCTGTGTACACGGCTTAGCCTGACTAATATAGCATTGTGTGTACTGCCACTGTGCACCTCGCTCAGCCACGCTATATATAGCATTGTGTGTACTGCCACTGTGCACCTCGCTCAGCCACGCTATATATAGCATTGTGTGTACTGCCACTGTGCACCTCGCTCAGCCACGCTATATATAGCATTGTGTGTACTGCCACTGTGCACCTCGCTCAGCCACGCTATATATATAGCATTGTGTTTTCTGACACTCTGTGTACACGGCTTAGCCTGATTAATATAGCATTGTGTGTACTGCCACTGTGCACCTCGCTCAGCCACGCTATATATAGCATTGTGTGTACTGCCACTGTGCACCTCGCTCAGCCACGCTGTATATAGCATTGTGTGTACTGCCACTGTGCACCTCGCTCAGCCACGCTATATATAGCATTGTGTTTTCTGACACTCTGTGTACACGGCTTAGCCTGACTAATATAGCATTGTGTGTACTGCCACTGTGCACCTCGCTCAGCCACGCTATATATAGCATTGTGTTTTCTGACACTCTGTGTACACGGCTTAGCCTGACTAATATAGCATTGTGTGTACTGCCACTGTGCACCTCGCTCAGCCACGCTATATATAGCATTGTGTGTACTGCCACTGTGCACCTCGCTCAGCCACGCTATATATAGCATTGTGTGTACTGCCACTGTGCACCTCGCTCAGCCACGCTATATATATAGCATTGTGTTTTCTGACACTCTGTGTACACGGCTTAGCCTGACTAATATAGCATTGTGTGTACTGCCACTGTGCACCTCGCTCAGCCACGCTATATATAGCATTGTGTGTACTGCCACTGTGCACCTCGCTCAGCCACGCTATATATAGCATTGTGTGTACTGCCACTGTGCACCTCGCTCAGCCACGCTATATATAGCATTGTGTGTACTGCCACTGTGCACCTCGCTCAGCCACGCTATATATATAGCATTGTGTTTTCTGACACTCTGTGTACACGGCTTAGCCTGACTAATATAGCATTGTGTGTACTGCCACTGTGCACCTCGCTCAGCCACGCTATATATATAGCATTGTGTGTACTGCCACTGTGCACCTCGCTCAGCCACGCTATATATAGCATTGTGTGTACTGCCACTGTGCACCTCGCTCAGCCACGCTATATATATAGCATTGTGTTTTCTGACACTCTGTGTACACGGCTTAGCCTGACTAATATAGCATTGTGTGTACTGCCACTGTGCACCTCGCTCAGCCACGCTATATATAGCATTGTGTGTACTGCCACTGTGCACCTCGCTCAGCCACGCTATATATAGCATTGTGTGTACTGCCACTGTGCACCTCGCTCAGCCACGCTATATATAGCATTGTGTGTACTGCCACTGTGCACCTCGCTCAGCCACGCTATATATATAGCATTGTGTTTTCTGACACTCTGTGTACACGGCTTAGCCTGACTAATATAGCATTGTGTGTACTGCCACTGTGCACCTCGCTCAGCCACGCTATATATAGCATTGTGTGTACTGCCACTGTGCACCTCGCTCAGCCACGCTATATATAGCATTGTGTGTACTGCCACTGTGCACCTCGCTCCGCCACGCTATATATAGCATTGTGTGTACTGCCACTGTGCACCTCGCTCAGCCACGCTATATATATAGCATTGTGTTTTCTGACACTCTGTGTACACGGCTTAGCCTGATTAATATAGCATTGTGTGTACTGCCACTGTGCACCTCGCTCAGCCACGCTATATATAGCATTGTGTGTACTGCCACTGTGCACCTCGCTCAGCCACGCTGTATATAGCATTGTGTGTACTGCCACTGTGCACCTCACTCAGCCACGCTATATATAGCATTGTGTTTTCTGACACTCTGTGTACACGGCTTAGCCTGACTAATATAGCATTGTGTGTACTGCCACTGTGCACCTCGCTCAGCCACGCTATATATAGCATTGTGTTTTCTGACACTCTGTGTACACGGCTTAGCCTGACTAATATAGCATTGTGTGTACTGCCACTGTGCACCTCGCTCAGCCACGCTATATATAGCATTGTGTGTACTGCCACTGTGCACCTCGCTCAGCCACGCTATATATAGCATTGTGTGTACTGCCACTGTGCACCTCGCTCAGCCACGCTATATATATAGCATTGTGTTTTCTGACACTCTGTGTACACGGCTTAGCCTGACTAATATAGCATTGTGTGTACTGCCACTGTGCACCTCGCTCAGCCACGCTATATATAGCATTGTGTGTACTGCCACTGTGCACCTCGCTCAGCCACGCTATATATAGCATTGTGTGTACTGCCACTGTGCACCTCGCTCAGCCACGCTATATATAGCATTGTGTGTACTGCCACTGTGCACCTCGCTCAGCCACGCTATATATATAGCATTGTGTTTTCTGACACTCTGTGTACACGGCTTAGCCTGACTAATATAGCATTGTGTGTACTGCCACTGTGCACCTCGCTCAGCCACGCTATATATAGCATTGTGTTTACTGCCACTCTGTGTACACCGCTCAGCCAGACTATATACCGTTGTTTACTGACACTCTGTGTACACCGATCAGCCAGACTATATACCATTGTTTACTGACACTCTGTGTACACGGCTCAGCCTGACTATAAAGCATTGTGTGTACTGCCACTGTGCACCTCGCTCAGCCACGCTATATATAGCATTGTGTTTTCTGACACTCTGTGTACACGGCTTAGCCTGACTATATAGCATTGTGTGTACTGCCACTGTGCACCTCGCTCAGCCACGCTATATATAGCATTGTGCTTTCTGACACTCTGTGTACACGGCTTAGCCTGACTAATATAGCATTGTGTGTACTGCCACTGTGCACCTCGCTCAGCCACGCTATATATAGCATTGTGTTTTCTGACACTCTGTGTACACGGCTTAGCCTGACTATATAGCATTGTGTGTACTGCCACTCTGTGTACACCGCTCAGCCAGACTATATAGCATTGTGTTTACTTCCACTCTGTGTCTGCTGGGCCTGGGAACAGTAGTACACCGCTCACCCGCCACTGTATAGCATTGTGCTCTGTGTCGCTGCTGGGAATAGTGGTACTGTATAGCATTTCTGTACTGCCACTGTACTGCTGCCAGTCAGCGTGTACTGTAAGGATAAGTGAAATGAGGAAGAAATCCGGTGAAAGAGGAAGGGGCAAGGGAAGAGGTGTTTCCCCTGACGGTTCACGTACAGGCCACAGGGGAGCACCCAAGAAAACCCACTCAATACCGCCCATGTTGTCCAGGACAACAACCCTCACAAATCCAAAAGAACAGGACCAGATAATTACTTGGATGACCTCTCAAGCGTCCAGCAGTGGGTTAAGCAGCACCAGCACATCACGCACGAGGTCCGAGTCCTCAGCCAGTTACAAGGAGCCAGTGGGCACAAAGCTGACACAACCGGCAGCGACACCACGCACACAACTGCCAGATAACCAGTCCTATGAATTACCTCAGGACACAATGGGGTATTCGCAGGAGCTATTCCCAGCCCAACAAACTTCCACCTATAAAAGGTCAATGGAGGAACAGCCAGAAATGTTGTGCCCGGATTCACAACTATTAACTGTGGGAAATGCACCGTGCACTGAAATACAAGGCGAGTCCGAGGAGGACTCGGAAACCCAAATCCCAGAGCAAGTTGGGCAGGAGGGGTTGCAATTGCAGGAGGTCGGCCGACAAGATCTGGAAGACGACGTTGGAGTGAGCTGCGCAGAGGTTGTTCTGGGGAGCTCTACTCCACGGCGGCGGCCCCCCACAATGACATATGACGAGTTTGAGGAGATGGAAGAGGAGGGTATGGACAATGTGGACAGAGACCCAGATTTTATTTGTGAACGAGAACATCGCCGTCGTAGCAGCAGCACAGATGAGTCTGTTGAAGAACCCACTGCTGCACGAGTTCGCCTTGTGCCACAAGGTAGGCGGCGCGCAATTTCAGGCACCACAAGCGTGGAAGTTAGAGTGAGAGGCAAAAGAGGAGGAAACAGAAATCGCCAGCAAGGAGGCAGGTGCTCCAAAGTCTGGGCTTTCTTTGAAGACTGCACTGAGGATGTTACCATGGCGATTTGCAAGGTGTGCAAGACTCGCCTGAGCAGGGGGAAAAGTATTAACAACCTCTCCACCACCAGCATGAGCCGCCACATGCTATCCAAACATCCCACTCTGTGGGCAAACGCGGCAGGACAGGGTACCAGCAACACTGCCTCCCTTGGGTTCACCAGACTCACCACCAGACCCGCCTCAGCAGCAGCAGTAGCCCAGCCATTGCGTGGTTCACAACATTCACAAACATCAGACGACGCTGACACTGTCACTTTCCGGAGTAGTGCTCTTGAGGTCTCCCAGTGTTCATCAAACACAACAACCAACAGCCCTTCCGTGTGCAGCGCTACGGTTCAGTTGTCTGTGTCGGAGATGTTTGAGCGCAAGAGGAAATTGCCAGCAAATGACCCCCGGGCCGTGGCAGTAACAGCCAGCATAGCCAAGCTTCTGGCCTGCGAAATGCTGCCATATCGAGTGGTGGAGACAAACAGCTTCAAGGGCATGATGTCAGTGGCCATCCCACGTTACGTGGTTCCCAGCCGCTACCACTTTGCGCGCTCTGCAGTGCCTGAGTTGCATGAGCACGTGGTCAGCAAAATAACCCGAAGCTTGAAGAATGCCGTTGCCTGCAAGGTTCACCTCACCACTGACACCTGGACGAGTGCGTTCGGCCAGGGTCGATACATCTCCCTTACCGCGCACTGGGTGAACCTTGTGGAGCCTGGCAGCGATTCCTCACCTGCTACGGCGCGGGTGTTGCCCACGCCGCAAACAGCTGCATCGCCGTCCCTCCCACTGGATAACAACAGCAGCACCTACCTCTCTGACTCCTTCTCCTCCAACGCATCTCAAAGCTGTACCTCATCCGGAAACGCTAACCCAGCAGCAGTAGGATCGTGGAAGCAGTGCAGCACAGCTGTTGGCATGCGTCAGCAAGCGTTGCTGAAGCTGATCTGCCTTGGGGATAAGCAGCACACAGGGGAGGAAATTTGGAGGGGAATAAAGGAACAGACGGATTTGTGGCTGGCACCGCTGGACCTGAAACCGGGCATGGTTGTGTGTGATAATGGGAGTAATCTCATTCGCGCTTTAAGGTTGGCTAAGCTGACACACATCCCTTGCCTGGCGCACGTGATGAACCTAGTAGTTCAGCGGTTCCTGAGGACATACCCAGGCGTGGCCGATCTTCTGTTGAAGGTGCGTCGAGTGGCCAAACATTGTAGAAATTCCAGTACTGCTTCGGGGGCACTCGCCAAGATGCAGGAGCGCTTCAATCTCCCCCACCATCGCTTGCTGTGTGATGTCCCTACGCGCTGGAATTCTACGCTGCACATGCTAGCCCGCTTTTGCGAGCAGAAGAGTGCAGTGGTCCAGTACATGACGGCGCAGTACCGAGGCGCATCCGGCCAGCTGCCAAGCTTCTGTGGATCCGATTGGGCCAACATGTTGGACCTCTGCCAAGTCCTCCAAAATTTTGAGCAATCCACGTTGCTTGTGAGCAGTGACAACTCTTCAGTCAGCATTACCATACCACTGCTGTGTTTACTGAAGAGGTCGATGTTAAAAATCAAGGAAACAGCTGTCATGATGCAACTGGGGGAATCTGAAGGAGAAAACGATCAGCGTGATGGTACCAACATCAGGCCATCCGCCTCAGGGAACGCTGGCCCCAGCAGCTATGACGAAGAAGAGGAGGAGGAACAGCTGGAGTTGGAGCAGGAATTTCATGCCACCACTGACGAGGGCCAGAGCGGTGCACGTTGGACTTCCACAATTCAACGCGAATGGTCAGCAGAAGCAGACCAGGAGGAAGGTGACGACTATGATGCATCATAACAACTATCACAACGCTCACAAGAGGATGATGAGGATTCTGGTAGGACTCTGGCACACATGGCTCAATTCATGCTAGACTGCATTGAACGTGACCCACGCATTGTGCGCATTCTGGACAACACCAATTACTGGGTTTATACCCTTCTGGATCCACGGTACAAACACAATGTTCCAAAACTGCTTGAAGAAAGAGTCAGACAGGTCAAAATGGAAGAATACCAGCAGGCCCTTGTGGAGACTTTAGAGAGGAGATTGACATCCTCCCCCTCCTCTAGCCAGTTGTACGCAGACAGACTGACTTCCGCAAACCCAGGACGACCAGGAGGGCAGCAAACAACGCAAGCCGCAGCTAGTACCCAAAAGGGAACGGTATCGGCAGTGTCCTTGGAGTGGGAAAATTTTCTGACACCCATGCAGCAGCAGCCCACTGAACAGCAAGCGTGCAGATCCACCTCCAACACCGATCGCCTGGAGAAGATGGTCAAGGACTACATGTCAGATGACGTAGCTGTGTCGAACAATCCATCTGCACCCTTCAACTATTGGGTATCGAAGCTAGACACCTGGCACGAACTGGCAATGTACGCAATAGAGGTGCTGGCTTGCCCGGCAGCCAGCGTTATGTCGGAACGCTGTTTCAGTGCTGCCGGAGGCATCGTCACAGATCGGCGTATCCGCCTCTCTACAGAAAATGCAGACCGTCTGACTCAAATTAAAATGAATCAATCCTGGATTGGAAATGACTACGCAACACTCCAGGACCCCAACCAAGTAACATGACCAATGAACATCTGGGATGGTGTAGCGTTTCCGGTCCCTGTTTATTGAACCTCTCATCTGTATTACATTTATGACTGCATGGCAGCAAAAAGCATTGCTGCTATATCCGCACGCTTTTTGTCCTCATGCAAGGCCTGGGTTGTTGTGTCTCAAAAACCGTGGCCTTCTCCTCCTGCGCCTGCTCCTGTTCCATCACGTCTGCTGCTGCTGGGTTAGCGTTGCCGCGTGGTCCCTGTTTATTGAACCACTTATCTTTATTACATTTATGACTGCATGGCGGTACAAAGCATGCTATCCGCACGCTTCTTGCCCTCATGCAAGGCCTGGGTTGTTGTGTCTCACAAAGCGTGGCCTTCTCCTCCTGCGCCTCCTCCTGTTCCATCACGTCTGCTGCTGCTGGGTTAGCGTTGCCGCGTGGTCCCTGTTTATTGAACCACTTATCTTTATTACATTTATGACTGCATGGCGGTACAAAGCATGCTATCCGCACGCTTCTTGCCCTCATGCAAGGCCTGGGTTGTTGTGTCTCACAAAGCGTGGCCTTCTCCTCCTGCGCCTCCTCCTGTTCCATCACGTCTGCTGCTGCTGGGTTAGCGTTGCCGCGTGGTCCCTGTTTATTGAACCACTTATCTTTATTACATTTATGACTGCATGGCGGTACAAAGCATGCTATCCGCACGCTTCTTGTCCTCATGCAAGGCCTGGGTTGTTGTGTCTCACAAAGCGTGGCCTTCTCCTCCTGCGCCTCCTCCTGTTCCATCACGTCTGCTGCTGCTGGGTTAGCGTTGCCGCGTGGTCCCTGTTTATTGAACCACTTATCTTTATTACATTTATGACTGCATGGCGGTACAAAGCATGCTATCCGCACGCTTCTTGCCCTCATGCAAGGCCTGGGTTGTTGTGTCTCACAAAGCGTGGCCTTCTCCTCCTGCGCCTCCTCCTGTTCCATCACGTCTGCTGCTGCTGGGTTAGCGTTGCCGCGTGGTCCCTGTTTATTGAACCACTTATCTTTATTACATTTATGACTGCATGGCGGTAAAAAGCATGCTATCCGCACGCTTTTTGTCCTCATGCAAGGCCTGGGTTGTTGTGTCTCACAAAGCGTGGCCTTCTCCTCCTGCGCCTCCTCCTGTTCCATCACGTGTGCTGCTGCTGCTGCTGCTGGGTTAGCGTTGCCGGTCCTTGTTTATGGAACCTCTTATCTTTATTACATTTATGACTGCATGGCGGTACAAAGCATGCTATCCGCACGCTTCTTGCCCTCATGCAAGGCCGGGGTTGTTGTGTCTCACAAAGCGTGGCCTTCTCCTCCTGCGCCTCCTCCTGTTCCATCACGTGTGCTGCTGCTGGGTTAGCGTTACTGGTCCCTTTTCCTGGAACCTCTTATATGTATTACATTTATGACTGCATGCCGACAAAAAACATGTTACCTGTGCAAAGAAAACAGACATTTCCCGCATTTAAAAGACAGTTTTCCCTTTGAAACTTTAAAATCGATTTTCTCAAAAACTATAAGCTCTTTTTGCTAATTTTTTTTTCCTCTTGTACCCACTCCCAAGGTGCACATACCCTGTAAATTTGGGGTATGTAGCATGTAAGGAGGCTTTACAAACCACAAAAGTTCGGGTCCCCATTGACTTCCATTATGTTCGGAGTTCGGGTCGAACACCCGAACATCGCGGCCATGTTCGGCCTGTTCGGCCCGAACCCGAACATCTAGATGTTCGCCCAACACTAATTGTAAGTCACAGGTGTCAAACTCAAGTTCTGGGGTCCGAATCCAGCTCACCTCGTAATTCTAAGTGGACGTGACAGCGCATGATTGTAAGCAGTCAGGGGTGTAGCAATAGCCCCTGCAAGGGATGCAGCCGCAGGGGGGCCCTTAGGGGGAGAAGCCTGAGGGGGGAGTCTGCCACGGGGCCCTCCTGGGCTATTTTTAGGGGCAGGAGGGAGCACAGTGCAGGAAGGGGGATCAGCGGTCACAAACAGCAGCGGGGAGGGAGGTCCGACTGCCCCCCCAACCTCAGGCTACCATCAGTGCTCCCCCCTCCAGCAACGACAGTTACAACCTAGTTGGACGCACTTGTGCCGGTACCAACTATGTCAGGCACAGACACAACGGTCGGAGTAGATTGGAGACTATTGAGAATCCCTGTGCAGAGCAAACCTTTGTGCTGGGTGGGGGGGCTGGGAGGAGGGTGAAAGAAGTTACCTGACCAGTGCTTATAGGGAAAGACTGGCTTATGCTGCCCCCTCCAAAGACCTCTCTGGGTAGGTGACTGAATAGTGTACTGTTTAAGGGCTCTGCCTCTGCCACAGGAGACCAGGGTACTAATCTCGGCTCTTACTGTAAGCCAGCAGCTGGTCAGTAAGGAGACCTTGGGCAAGACTCCCTAACACAGCCACTGCCTACTGAGCGCGCCCTAGTGGTTGCAGCTCAAACGCATTTAGTCTGCCAGGCAAAAAGCCTAATATATATGTTATTTGTCTTGTCTACAGTATGTTATGTGGGTGATGATGGGAGGATTCTGTTCAGTAAATGTGCACGATAAGGGGAAAGAGGCGCGTACGTACAAAAAGGGCGCCCGGACAAAAAGGGAACGGGGTGTAAACGCTAATTAATAATTAATCATTAATAGCGTTTATAAAAATAGTGTGCTATATTTCGTTTACAAATAATGTTTTACAAAATTACAAATCATTAAATAATGTTTATGAAATCGGCAATTGTGAAAACGTTAATCTTTCCTGTTTCAAAAGTTAAACTTATAATTACGTTTATTAAAAAAACAATAATATATGTTTAATTGTTATAATTGTATATTATTGTGAATAACCTTCATTTATGGTTTGTTCTTATAATAAAATCTGAAAATATTCTTTATAACGATGATATAAAAATAACTACGTTCGTAATAAGTGTTGTAAAACATTAGTAAGTATTACTAAAATTTTACTAAAACTATACCTAAGCCTACTCTCACACAGAACCCTCCCTGTACCTATCCCTAACCCCTAGACCCCCCTGGTGGTGCCTAAACCTAAGACCCCCCTGGTGGTGCCTAAACCTAAGACACCCCCCTGGTGGTGCCTAAACCTAAGACCCCCCTTGTGGTGCCTAAACCTAAGACCCCCCTGGTGGTGCCTAAACCTAAGACCCCCCTGGTGGTGCCTAAACCTAAGACCCCCCTTTATTATGTGGATAATAATGTTTTACTAATTGTGGCTGCAAAAAATATATTGCAATTTACGTTACATACTGATCGCTTTATTTTGTGAATAATAATGTTTTACAAACAGTAAGGGATAAAACTTTAAATAATGTTTTAATTAGTTAAATAAGATAAATATGTTTAGTATTTTTATAAACGGGTGCCCTTTTTTCCTGCTCGGCGCCCATTAAACGTTATTTATTATGGGAGTGAATGGCGGCGCCCTTTTTGTCCACTAGCTGCCTGCGCCCTTTTTTCCCAGCTCCGAAAGAGGCGCCCAAGGTGAATAAAAGTACATTAAAATAAATAAAATGGAGAAGAGGATTACTGCAAATGAAGACACAAGGTAAAGTGCAAAAAATGTTTATTAAACAATGGCAACGCGTTTCACAGGCCAATAATTATGCCAGTTGTGATAGCCAGGTCACGTTGTGAACTGGCAAGATTATTGGCCTGAGGAAGTGGTCAAAAGCCCGCAAAACGCATCGAGTTGAGAGGGAATTTTTTTACCCTTAAAGACGAAACACCCTCCTGTATTTTACCATATACTGTATATCAGTGGGAACATTAGAGAAAACACCTACCCTGCTCTTTGTTTCATCCTTCACTGCTCAGCCTGCTTCTTATCAGCCCTGATAAAATCCCCCACTGAGCATTCAGTCTCGCTTTGCTCAGGAATCATTATAGCAGAGCCAGAAGGGGGCAGGCTTGGGCTTGAAAAGACATAAGAGAAGACAAACTCAGCTATAATGATTCCTGAGCAAAGCCAGACTGAATGCTCAGTCAGGGATTTTATCAGTGCTGCTAACAAGCAAGCTGAGCAGTGAAGAATGAAACAGAGAGCAGGGTAGGTGTTTTCTCTAACGTTCCCACTGATATATATAGTAAAATACATGAGGGTGCTTCATCTCTGGTTCACTTTAAAGGTTAATTAGCTCAAGCCTTGTAATGCTTCTTTTTGTTTGTTTGTTTGTTTTTTCTATGCCCTACCCTGGACCACTGGGATATGTGAGGGTGCAGGAGAGAAAGATACCCAATGCTTACTTATTTATTTTATTTTTTTCTTGTTGGAGCTGATGGGCAAATGTCTTTTTCAGCCAAACCAAATATGTAACTACAGTACTATAGAACCAGGGCCGGGCCGAGGCATAGGCTGGAGAGGCTCCAGCCTCAGGGCACAGTGTAGAAGGGGGCGCAGAATTCATTCAGCTGTCATTCCTAATGTGTTTGAAGCAGAAAGAAATAAGAAAAGGGGATACATGGCAGTGACTGCAAGCCAGATAACTAGATATTAAGGTGTTGGGGAGGTTGTGGGCCCTGTGGCCCTCTTAGTCTAATAGCAATCAGTGTGTGATGGCTGGGGTGGCAGGGATGGAGGAGGGGCCTCTTAGTGTAAAAGCAATCAGTGTGTGATGGCTGGGGTGGGAGGGATGGAGGAGGGGCCTCTTAGTGTAAAAGCAATCAGTGTGTGATGGCTGGGGTGGGAGGGATGGAGGAGGGGCCTCTTAGTGTAAAAGCAATCAGTGTGTGATGGCTGGGGTGGCAGGGATGGAGGAGGGGCCTCTTAGTGTAAAAGCAATCAGTGTGTGATGGCTGGGGTGGCAGGGATGGAGGAGGGGCCTCTTAGTGTAATAGCAATCAGTGTGTGATGGCTAGGGTGGGAGGGATGGAGGGGCGCACTTTGGTGTCTCAGCCTTGGGTGCTGGAGGACCTTGTCCCGGCTCTGTATAGAACTATGTAACTATCTCAACAGGAAATGAGGTGCGCAACTCCAAACTTTGTGCATTGCTAATTAAAGTAAATTTACACAAATTTACCATCACTTGCCTTTAAAAACATTAGGGGCTGAGTGGGCTGAACGCGGGCTTTTAACAACTTGATTAAATGCAATTAAATGACCCTGCACCTCAATAATTTAAACAGGCCATGTTACCAAGGATTGAACGTCCTTTCAATCAGTAGCTGATACCCCCTTTCCCACGAGAAATCTTTACCTTTTCTCAAATAGATCATCAGGGGGGTCTGTGTGGCTGATATTGTGGTGAAACCCCTCCCACAGTGTGATGTCATGACCAAGGGCCTGACAGTCTGCTAAGTTTTCCAACGGCCAAGCAACCAGCATCTCCCTCTGTGCATAGAACGCTCAGTAACGAACATTCCGTACAGATCACCTGGCGGAACTATAGATGTCGCCACTTGTGAAAAATGTTAGAATGTAAATCAGGGAGAGGAAAGATTTTACAATGGGCAAACACTGACTAAATAATCTATGAGGAGTTTTCGGCCTTTTTTCACACGCAGGCGATTTTCAAAATCGCATGCCAAACGCTTATGCAATGAATGTCTATGAGAATGTTCATACCAGTGCGGGTGGTGTACTGTGCGAGCAGCAAAGCGGTGCCTGTACCATTTATGGGGCGATTCAATGGAAGGTATAGGAGAAATTCAAAACGCTCACAAAATCGATTTGTGCAGCCATTGCGTTCGCGTTTTTAAGAATAAATACGTTGTATTTATTATTTTCCCGGTCAAAGAGTTCACTTCCTGATTTGCGTCAGGGAGGGAAAAAACGCAATCGCTCTGAAAAAGCGCTTATTGAAGCGTTTTACAAAAACCGTAGCACCCACCCGAGCGCCAGGAGGAGGAAAAAAACTCCTCCAAAAACGAGAAACGTGAACGCTAAGGCAAACAGAACGCAATGTGAACAAGGCCTAAATGAATATTGTAAATAATAAGCAATTTTATTAATTAGGTTACTTTCACTACAGGTCCTCTTTAAACACCAGTAAAATAAGGACCCCTCCTTTGTACTGTATGGGAGTTTGGGCTGTTGCCTGGAGCTCCGGCTTGACAAAGGTGACAAGTGATGAAAGACAAGCCAGCCATCAGAGTCAGCCAGCTTCCGTTCTGGTACAAGTTAATCCCTAGGATATCTGCAGTGATTTGACATGCTTCTGGTGATCCCATTGTCCAAGGGGACCTGTCTGCTCATCAGAAGGTTAAGCCAACAATGACAGGCTGGTAATGGGCGTTTGCACAGTCAACAGATTGGCGGTAGGGACTGTGTCTGTGGCCCTATACCTAAAATACTTGCCTCCCTTTTTTTATCACTGTTACATTCTCAGAGCAGGTCCAGCTTGCAGATGCTCAAGTGTCTGTGCTGTGCAGGCACTTATTAAAAGATTAGGCCAGGCCTGGTATGTAAGTGAGGGGCAAGAGGACTTTTATCACTTAGGAAGTAATGCAAGTCCTTATCTACAGGAAGGTATCTGACACTTTATCTCTGGAGTGTCTTGTTGCTTCCAGTAGCAGGAACAGAATATATCCTGCTTGTCCCTTCTTTTGCACACTTTCACAGGGACACAGTTTCCTTTATTTACCAGACATTTGCCATTACTTATTCGGAAACATTTCCTGCTATTGAGGGACACACATCCTCCCCACCTCACCTTAAAGAGGAACTCCAGCCTAAACAAACATACTGTCGTTAAGTTACATTAGTTATGTTAATTAAAATAGATAGGTAATATAATCTCTTACCCACACTGTTTTAAAAGAACAGACAAATGTTTGATTTCATGAGGGCAGCCATCTTTTTGGTTGAAAGGAGGTGACAGGGAGCATGAGACACAGTTCCAAATGTCCTGTGTCCTGATCACCCCTCCCAGTTGCTAGGCAACGTGAACAACAACATAGGAAATCCCATCATGCTTTGCATAGCATCAGGGAAAAAAAGCCCGGGCAGTTTTCTTTGATGGGTGGAGCTTAGCTAAAAATGCATAAAAATGATGCTTTGGTAAGAAAAACAAAGTTCTGATGCTGTGAAACGTTTAAAGAAACACCAAACCTTTTCAGTGCTGCTAAGTAGATTTTTAGTCCGAAGGTTCACTTTAAATGGACAGTACAGTCTCTATTCCAACAGCCTTGAGTTCAGTTCACGCTGGGCATTTGTCTATGTAGTATGGATCCTTAGGGCCAGTTCGCACTCGGAATGCAAATCACGATCGCAGTCACGATTTTGCGTCACGGTTTTGCCACGATTTGAGTATTCAATCCCATTCAAACAGAATGAGAATTACAAAGCATTTGCTCCCAAAGTGCTGCATGCAATTTATGCGAATCGCAAGTGCTGCAGTGGAAATCATCCCATTGGCAGCTGCGCTTTGCTGATTGCCGGCGATCCAGGCCTGGATTTACATCACAGGAGCCTACAGGAACAGATGTCCTGGCACCTTAGACTCCGCCCTGCATGAAAGTACAAGTGTACTGGCCGGCCCAGCTTCCCTTAGTTCACTTGCTCGTAGCTACAGGTGCCCCAAACTATTAGGGGCTTGATTCACAAAGCGGTGCTAACTGTTAGCACGCCTGTGAAAACCCCCTTAGCACGTCTAAACAAGCTTTTCGCGCATAAAACTTTACGCGCGCAAACCTTTATGCGCATAAAACTTTACGCGCGTACTGCGCAGAGCGCAGAGCGCACCGCGCGAAGTGCCCATTAAAGCCTATGGGACTTAGCGCGCGTAAAACTTTGCGCACGTAAAACTTTATGCGCGCAAAGTTAGCGCACGATCTGATTGAGAAATCCGGTGCTAACCTACTTAGCACCCTGGTTAGCGCATCTAAAGACTTTAGACGTGCTAAGTAGGTTAGCACCGCTTTGTGAATCAAGCCCTAGGTAGCTAGAGGTGCCCTATACTAAAGAGACTAGTCAGTGGAATACCGAGCCCTCGGTGAGTAGCCTCTTTTTTACACTCTGCTTGGGACTCTGCGTAGGTAAGGCGGGAGGGAGGCACTGGGGGAGGGGAGGGAGCCGCCTTTCCATCATCAGGCGCCTGTAGGCACGTGCCTACAAACTTCTAGGGGCGGCACCCGAGCCGGAGGGGTAGCCGGCAGGTTGGGGGTATTGGGCCTAGCGGTGGGGAGGGGGGTCGGACCCCCCCCTCCCTCGCCTGGGTCCCCCGATCTGCGCTCCCCTCCAGCTGTAATTAGGAAGCAGCCGCTTGCAGGTCGTAAGAGGCAACGGGCGGGGAGGACTCACCTTTTCCGCGTTCCAGCGAGCGCTCCACTGACGTCACTTCCTGCATTGCCGCCCACTGTATTGTAAGTGGACGGCAATGCAGGAAGTGACGTCAGTGGAGCGCACGATGGAACGCGGATAAGGTGAGTCCTCCCCGCCCGTTGCCTCTTACGATCTGCAAGCGGCTGCTTCTTAATTACAGCTGGAGGGGAGCGCAGATCGGGGGACCCAGGCGAGGGCCCAATACCCCCGCTAGGCCCAATACCCCCGACCTGCCCGCTACCCCTCCGGCTTGGCGTCCGGACGGGCGGGGGGGGGATGGTCGGGGAGGTGCGGCAGCAATTTTCTCCTAAATTTGCCTCAGGCGGCAAAAAGTCTAGGGCCGGCCCTGCTCTCACCTTACAAAGCACTTTACAACACTTCTTATGTGAATAAATGTATTTCCAGATACCATCCTACACGCAATCTCTGCTCTACCAACAATGTTCTCCTATAGTGATGACTGTAATCTGCTAACTACGCAATGACAGCTATACGTAATTACACATAACTTGGCCTACGGCCCGTTTAAAAACCGACGCTAGGCTCTTGCTGCATAAGCCGCCCATCCTGCGAGGAAATGCACGAGCACATCCGCGTACGCCGCCGCGCGAGCATCGCAACTTCCACCCCCGGCCTCGTCCTCCTCCTGTCCCAACAACTGCACATGCGCAGTAGCCAAAACGCACGGACGCAAGGACAGGAGGATGACGTAGGGACACATGGCCTTGATCCACTAACCAGCACTAACCATTAGCGCCATAGCACTAAGCAGGTTTTCGAGCTAAGTGTCACGCAAACGTTAGTGCGTGCAAAACAATACTGTTCGCGCGCATCGCAGTGCGCCGAAAACGTTGCGCAGGGCGACGATAACGTCGCACTGGATGTGCCTAAAAAGTCACATTTTAGGCACACTTAATGTGACTTTTTAGGCGCATCCAGTGCGACGTTATCATCGCACCGCACAATGTTTTCGGCGCACCGCTCTGCACGCGAACAGGCAGGCGCAAAGTACCTTGCGCCCTACTTTGCGCTCACAAACTCTGTAGGCGTGCCCATGGGGTTTTATTATATAGGATTACGACTTGGACATTCAATTGATTTCATGTAATACATTCATAATATCACGTAATTTTTGCGTAAATTTTTGTGCCGACTTTAGCAGTTAATAGCTAAGCCCTCATACACGCTTTTGACTCCAAAATTGTTGTTGTATGTTGAGGAGAGCAGTGGAAAGAAGTAAAAAAAAAATAAAAAAATTTCAAAAACACTGTCGTTTTTGAGAAAATCGATTTTAAAATTGCAAAGGATAATGGTTTTTAAGTCATACATTTTTTGACTTGTTTCCACTCTTCTCCTTAAAGCGCACCTGAACTCAGAACTTCCTCTCTGCTCTAAAAGATAAGCAACAGCATAATAAGCTTTACAGGAAAACATTTTTGTTTTTTTACAGCTGATACAAATCCTGCAATAAATCATCAGTGTTCCTACTTTCTGCTTTCTTGGAAGCAGGCATATTGTTAACATCTTGTGTTTACAAATTAGCTGCTCTGCCATGGCAGCCATCTGACACAGCTGAGAGATCAAATTACAACTTGTGATTAGTCACAGATGAGGGGGAGTTAGACATGCTGATCTCTCTAAATACATACAGGATGCATTTCTCTCTGTTTACCTTCTGTCCTGTGCAAGAGTTCAGCTCCACTTTAACATAGGTAGCAATTTTGTTGACAACAGCATGTATGGGGACTTTGCTATTAACCGCTAGATGGCACAAAATTAAATAAAAATTACGCGAAATTGTGAAATTACAGTTCCTGATTACATTTGCAAACAAAATTAATTATGATTTTTTTTTCAGAAATTTTGCATTACTATTTCGCAACGTAATTGCAAATTATGATGCCAAATTACGATTATGCAAAATGTGTGCTCATCACTACCTGTCTTCCTCTCTGGTTACCTCTTCTCACTTCCGCCTACAAGACTTCTTTCGATCGTCTCCCCTCCTCTGGAACACTCTCCCTCAACACATCCGACACTCGCTCACATTTACCTTTGTAGGCACAACCTGAAAACTCACCTCTTCAGCATACTCTCTCACTTAGGGCCTGATTCACAAAGCGGTGCAAAGTGTTTGCACGCCAGTGAAAAGCCCTTTATCACGCCTAAACTCAGTTTAGGCATGATAAGAAGAAACTTGCGTGAATTTTCCGCGCGCAAAGTATTGCGCGTGCAATTGCGCGGCGCACGGTGCGGTGCGCGCGATGCGCCCATTAAACCCTATGGGCACTGCGCGGAGTTGCGCGATTGCACGCGCAAAACTTTGCTCGCGCGATAAAGAGCACAAATCGGTGCTAACTCAGCGGTGCAAAGCTCATCATGCCTAAAGTCTTTTAGGCGTGATAACTGAGTTATCACCGCTTTGTGAATCGAGCCCTTAGAGTTACACATTGCCCAGCGAGCTCATAGTGAACCAGGACTCCTAGGAGTGTGTAAGGGGCCGAAAGGGATCAAAAAAGCCTCCTTAGTCCTTACTAACAGAAATTACTAACTAAACACCAGCCATTAGACACCAGGGAACCGTATAGGGGAAGGAGGGGGCCATTAGACACCAGGAAAGCATATAGGGGACGGAGGGGGCCATTAGACACCAGGGAACCGTATAGGGGAAGGAGGGGGCCACTAGACACCAGGGAACCGTATAGAGGAAGGAGGGGGGCCATTAGACACCAGGGAACTGTATAGGGGAAGGAGGGGGCCATTAGACACCAGGGAAGCATATAGGGGACGGAGGGGGCCATTAGACACCAGGGAACCGTATAGGGGAAGGAGGGGGCCACTAGACACCAGGGAACCGTATAGAGGAAGGAGGGGGGCCATTAGACACCAGGGAACTGTATAGGGGAAGGAGGGGGCCATTAGACACCAGGGAAGCATATAGGGGACGGAGGGGGCCATTAGACACCAGGGAACCGTATAGGGGAAGGAGGAGGCCACTAGACACCAGGGAACCGTATAGAGGAAGGAGGGGGCCATTAGACACCAGGGAACCGTATAGAGGAAGGAGGGGGCCATTAGACACCAGGGAAGCGTATAGGGGAAGGAGGGGGCCATTAGACACCAGGGAACCGTATAGGGGAAGGAGGGGGCCATTAGACACCAGGGAAGCGTATAGGGGAAGGAGGGGGGCCATTAGACACCAGGGAAGCGTATAGGGGAAGGAGGGGGCCATTAGACACCAGGGAAGCGTATAGGGGAAGGAGGGGGCCACTAGACACCAGGGAACCGTATAGAGGAAGGAGGGGGCCATTAGACACCAGGGAACCGTATAGAGGAAGGAGGGGGCCACTAGACACCAGGGAACCGTATAGAGGAAGGAGGGGGGCCATTAGACACCAGGGAACTGTATAGGGGAAGGAGGGGGCCATTAGACACCAGGGAACTTGATAAGGGAGGGAGATGGCTACTAGACATTGAGGTTGGCCCACGACTTGGTCCCAGCGTTCCATTTCGGCACACTTTGTATTTGAGTTTGACACCCCTGATCTAAAAGTATTCTGCTAGGCTTCATGGCTTAGTAGTTGCAAAACTTTGGCCCGGTTCACATTAGCATTTTTTTTGCAGATCGGAACCGGAACGTATACTGTACAAACGCAAGGGAGGTGAAAGGATCCAATGTTAACCTATGGATCCATTCACATGCGTCCGTTGGTGCGCATACGTTCCGTACTTTCCGGTCCCCGGATCTAAAAATTACTGCAGGCCCTATTTCTGCCCAGCGGAACGGATCGGCACAAAAAATGCTGCAGCATTGCGCAATGGAAAAAAGGAACGTTTCTTCACACTAGTGAAGAAACGGACCGTTCCACGGGGGATTGTGGCATGTGCCGACGCAGAACCTGAGCGACGGGAGGGTGCAGCAGCCGGGGGGTTGGGTGAGGGACGGTTTATACATACCTAATCTTCCGTAGCAGCCGGAGGTAGAGGCTTCCGTCGTCTTCCGTGTCACGTGACTAGTCACATGACGCGCTGTGTAGTCGAGCGGAAGAAGAGGAAGCCTTTACCGCCGGCTGCTGCAGATGATTAGGCATGTATTTGCCGGCGAAATTGAGCAAAGACGGATCCGATCAATCATTGATCAGATCCGTTTTCACTTTCCATTTTTAATTTGAACCGGGCCGCGGACAGAGCCATCCGGATCCGGTGAAGCAGAGACCGGATCCGCTCACCGGATCCTTTTGGCTCGAAATGCTAATGTGAACCTTAATCTTTTAGTGTAAGCCGTTTAGCTGCAGGAAAACATGGTGGAAACTCACCTCAAAAACTTCAGGAACATTACTTGGAAATGTACTGGGGAGAGGGGCAGTTCTGCCGAGGATGACTGTTCTTGCGAAACCAAAATGCAACAGCAACCTAGGCCTCGGAACCAGAAAGTTCAAGAAGCACTATAAAAAGTTTTCTCCTTTTTTTTGACATCATGGGCTCGATTCACACAGCGGTGCTAACCCAGTTAGAGACTTTAGGCATGATAACCATTGCACCACGCTGGTGAAAAGACAGTTTAGGCGTGATAAGTTTAGGTGTGATAAGTTTAGGCATGATAAGTTTAGATAAGTGTAGATAGCGAGCAAAGTCCTGCACGCAAAGCAGCGCCATTAAACTCTATGCGAAGTGCACCAGACTTTGCTAGCGCAAAACTTTTGATCAACTGTGCACTGCGGTGCTAACCCAGTTGGTGCTTAAACTTATCATGCCTAAACTTATCACACCTAAACTTATCATGCCTAAACTTATCACACCTAAACTTATCACACCTAAACTTATCACGCCTAAACTTATCACGCCTAAACTTATCACGCCTAAACTTATCACACCTAAACTTATCACGCCTAAACTTATCACACCTAAACTTATCACACCTAAACTTATCACACCTAAACTTATCACACCTAAACTTATCACACCTAAACTTATCACGCCTAAACTTATCACGCCTAAACTTATCACGCCTAAACTTATCACACCTAAACTTATCACACCTAAACTTATCACACCTAAACTTATCATGCCTAAACTGGGTTTAGGCATGATAAAGGGCTTTTCACCAGCATGCTAACTGTTAGCACCGCTTTGTGAATCAGGCCCCATGTCTACTTTAATAAAGTCAAAGCCAAGTTTTCTTCTTCTTCCCTTTTGTCTTCCCTGAGAGGCTGGCAGCGGGCCACTTTCCTCCCCGCAGAAGCCATGTAATCTTCCCAAAAATGTATAATCTGGTGGAAACGTACAAGTATTTTCTTGAAATATTGTTTGTGAAGAGCTAATTTATGAGAGCGAATGTTTTTTTTTGTCAGGGTCTCCCGCGGTGTGTAGTCACAACAAGAGCATGGCTGTTCACCTGCCAGGCTGTTTCATCAACAGGGCCTTGTGTGGACCATAACTGATATGTCTTGCGGAACAAAGGAGGCCTTTTTTCCCAGTCACCGTACGGCACGATAGAAGAGCACTCTGCTATTTAATCTGTCATTGTTCCACCCGACAGATATTGTTACTGTCAATGCTCCACATCACAACATACATGATATCGAATTTACAAGCCTGTAATGGGCATTCTTTACGTTTATCTGACAGCAGCGCTTACGGGGGACAATAACTCAACTATAGCCGCATTGTTGGCCTGTGAATCAATTCTGGTTATGTTTCAATAGGGCCCTAAATAGAAAGGACTAATATCAAAGACAATGTGCATAGGCACATCTGCTGGTGGAGGGGGGATGGGGGTAGTATTGGGGAGTGGGGGGGGGGGGGGGGTAACCCATCCTCCTGAAATTATACTCTCCGATAATAGGACAGGAGCTGCAGCCACTTGACTTTTTAACGCAAGAGGAATTTTTGTTTTTTCTTTCCAGGCTTTGACAACTAATCTACTTTCCCACACAGACAGGATACAACGGGGGCCCCAGAAGCACAATTAGCACTTATGGACCTCGCACATAAAAACTTAATGGCAAACTTGTGTTACGGAAAGGATGCATTTCAGACAGAACCGCAGTAGATCTTGTCTGTTTGTAAACTTTTTTTTTGTCATCCCTCATATTATTTTTGACATGCTTCGATGTATTGACTTTGAAACTGATTTCCAGGCATTTACAATAATAGAGAAATGTGATAGGACAATAATAGAAAAAAATCTGTTTAAATGTCTTGATTTGGTTTTAAAGGCAAAGTGGGGCTGGTGCGTGCCTCTTGAATGCGATCTGACCCCCACAATCTTAGACTCGGCTGCTCCCGATAAGACCACTGTAGAAAAGAGAAAAAGAAGGGGCGCTCTGAGTGCTTTGCACGGATGTACTGTGCACCAATAGGACAGGTCTCACCTGTTTATGATGGGGCTGGCACAGCGTACGCAACCCGGGTTAGCCTTGTCCCTCTTAGCCGAGCCGGGGACTGAGCTCTGACGCGGGGCGGAAGTGACGTCACTCGCTCCAGGAAGTAGTAGATCGGTTGCCTGGTAACGCCAGACAGCTCTGTACGGAGCTACTGGTCCTGCGCAACATAGATTACTAGACTGGAAGCCACACAGTAGTAAAGAGGAGTGGGCTTAAGTGTAGTAGGGATATAAAAATGTATTAAAACAACGCGTTTCGCGGAGATACAGTCTCCGCTTTTTCAAGTTAATGCTTGATTTGGTTTTGAAACAGAAGTTTGGTGCCCAAGGAATTCCTCCCAGACTTCCTGGAAAGAGGCTGAACCATGGAAGTCCAGGACACGCCTCCTCCCTTAAAGTGTACTTGAGGCAGAAAACTTATTAAAAAAAAAGTAGAAAGTTGGTGCAAGCGCTTCCTAAAAACAACTCTGCTGTAGCTAAGGTATCCTATTCCACAATATAAAATCATATCTACAAAAAGCAAGCCGCAGCAGTAGCAGATGATGATACACACCTCTTCCTCTTGCAGAGCTGGTGCAAGCAAACATAGTTCCTTTGCAGTCACCCATAACTCAGACAAAACAGAGTGATCGACAAACCAGTTCAGTGGAACCAGACCTAAACTACAGTAGGTCACCCTGTTCTGTCTGAGCACTGGATAACTGCTAACTGCAGGAGACCTATAAGGAATATACTTGTGGGGGCTGATTCTGCCGAGACCTGGTCTGAGTCTGCCACTTCCGGGTCTCGTCGCTTGTTCCCCGCTGATGATGCTGCCGGTGGCTCAGAGGCCGCACTTCCTGATAGGCGGAGGGCACATTCCCAGTACGCCCTCCACAAAGGTAAACAGTAGTCAGCTAACTCCGGTCAGCTGACAGAGCGGTGTCAGCTGATCATTCAGCTGACACCTAAGCAGTGCCTTGCCGTGTGATTGGTTGTGTGGAGTGTGGCCGACCACTGATTGGATGCTGCTCTGTATTTAAACCTGCAGAGTGCTCTCAGTCATCGCCCGTGATAAGCATAGCTTTGGCTAGTTGCTGGGCGCGCACTCTATTTGTTACTGATATTCTGAATATTGGTCTCGGCTTGTATTTGACTACTCTGTTGTGTTTAACCTCTGCTTGATTCCTGGAAGCCCTTTGCGTGTCGCCTGGACTGACCTCTGCTAGTTACTGGACATCCCTTGCTTGCCGCCTGGACTGACCTCTGCTAGTTACTGGACATCCCTTGCTTGCCGCCTGGACTGATCTCTGCTAGTTACTGGACATCCCTTGCTTGCTGCCTGGACCGACCTCTGCTAGTTACTGGACATCCCTTGCTTGCCGCCTGAACTGTTACTGGATATTCCTTGTATGCAACTTGAACTGGACGATAAGTATAAGTCTTCTTTCCTTATCAGTCGATTAACAGTGTGCATATAGTCTCGCATAACCTGTCATATATCATCTGGGACTTCTGCTATCTGTTGCATAATTTTGCGCGCAGACTAAAAGGATCTGTGTTATACTTGCATCAATTATCACCTGTTGCTAATACTGCATGCAAGTCTGCTTGGACTATTTCATAACTCTGATCAAATTACCATTGCTATTGAATAACTTTGCATGAAGACTCAACATACATGGATTACCTATTACCTGAACTGTGTATGTGATACTGCTGAACTGTGTTACTAGCCCCAGTAGTGGCTCCTGGTGTTATATCTGCCTTCTACGTCAGCTTGTATGCCTTGCTTGCCTAAGTCCTAATTAGGGCCAGCTAGTGGTGTGCCAAGCAGGGACAGCGTCGGTGTCAGTTAGTGGTGTGCCAGGCAGGGACAGCGTAGGTGTCAGTTAGTGGAGTGCCAGGCAGGGATAGCTAGGTGAAGAGCGAGACTTCTAGCCTGGGACATACACGCTGACGAGAATTATATCCCCAAGCCTTACAAGACCTTTGCAGTTACACACAAGATTTTTTGTTGAATTTCTGGTCAGGTCACGAGAATCTTACAAATTGGTTTGTACTATTTTAAATTACTGTATATTTTGGACTATAAGACTTCCCTAAAAGTGGGGGGAAAAGTCACTGCGTCTTATAGACCAAATGCAGGGAGTACCTGACTTGTGAACGCCTGCCAATACTAACTTCCAAACTGCCCCATATCAGGGACTCCCTGTACGGTGCCCATGCAGAGGAGGACACAAAGGACACACGGGGCATAGAGGAGGACATAGGGGGACAAACAGAGGGCACAGGGGGGCACACAGGGCATAGAGGAGGACACAAGGAGGACAGGGGCAAACACATGGGGGACACAGGATGATACAAGGAGACACAAGAGGTACAAAGGGGGCATAATCCACAAGATGCCCCTTCACCATGGATGCACCAGGTTTAGTATATATATTTTTCTCCTGGTTCTTGTCCTCTACACCTAGGTGTGTTTTATGGTCAGGAGCGTCTTATAGTCCGAAAAATATAGTAAATATAGGGTTTATTTGCAAATCATTGGGCCTGATTCACAAAGCGGTGCTAACAGTTAGCACGCTGGTGAAAAGCCCTTTATCATGCCTAAACTCAGTTTAGGCATGATAAGTTTAGGTGTGATAAGTTTAGGTGTGATAAGTTTAGGCACGATAAGTTTAGGCATGATGGGCTTGATTCACAAAGCGGTGCAAAGTGTTTGCACGCCTGTGAAAAGCCCTTTATCACGCCTAAACTCAGTTTAGGCGTGATAAGAAGAAACTCGTGCGAATTTTGCGCGCGCAAGCGCGCAGGCGCGCGCGCAGCACCCGGCGCTTCGCGCGAAGCTCCCATTAAGCCCTATGGGACTTTGCGCGCGCGCTTACGCGCGGTAGCTTCGCGCGAAGAGCAGCACAAATCGGTGATAACTCAGTGGTGCAAAGGTTATCACGCCTAAAGTCTTTTAGGCGTGATAACTGAGTTATCACCGCTTTGTGAATCAAACCCGATAAGTTTAGGGGCTTGATTCACCAAGCGGTGCAAAGTGTTTGCACGCTGGTGAAAAGGCCCTTATCACGCCTAAACTCAGTTTAGGCGTGATAAGAAGAAACTCGCGCGAAGTTACCGCGCGTACGCGCGTAAGTGCGCGCGCAGCACCCGACGCTTCGCGCGAAGCTCCCATTAAACCCTATGGGACTTTGCGCGCGCTCTCACGCGCGTACGCGCGGTAACTTCGCGCGAAGAGCAGGAAAAAGCGGTGATAACTCAGTGGTGAAAAGGTTATCACGCCTAGGGCTCGATTCACCAAGCGGTGCTAACCCAGTTATCACGCCTAAAGGACTTTAGGCGTGATGCCCTCTTCACCACTGAGTTAGCACCGTTTTTGCCTGCACTTCGCGCGAAGTTATCGCGCGCAAAGTTTTGCGCGCGCACCCGCACAGGCGCGCGCGCAAAGTCCCATAGGGTTTAATGGGCGCATCGCGCGAAGTGCGGGGCGCTTCGCGCGCACGCACGCGGGAGCGCGCGCAAAACTTTACGCGCGGAAACTTCGCGCGAAGCCCTTCTTATCATGCCTAAAGTGACTTTAGGCGTGAAGAGGGCCTTTTCACCACGGTGCTAACACTTTGCACCGCTTGGTGAATCGAGCCCCAAAAGTCTTTTAGGCGTGATAACTGGGTTATCACCGCTTTGTGAATCGAGCCCTAGGGGCTCGATTCACAAAGCGGTGCTAACCCAGTTAGAGACTTTAGGCATGATAACCATTGCACCACTCTGGTGAAAAGCCAGTTTAGGTGTGATAAGTTTAGGCATGATAAGTTTAGGTGTGATAAGTTTAGGCATGATAAGTTTAGATAAGTTTAGATCGCTTGCAAAGTCCCGCACGCAAAGCAGCGCCATTAATCTTTATACGAAGTGCACCAGTCTTTGCTAGCATAAAACTTTTGATCAGCTGTGCACTGCGGTGCTAACGCAGTTGGCGCTTAAACTTATCATGCCTAAACTTATCACACCTAAACTTATCACACCTAAACTTATCATGCCTAAACTGAGTTTAGGCATGATAAAGGGCTTTTCACCAGGGTGCTAACTGTTAGCACCGCTTTGTGAATCAGGCCCTAGGTGCGATAAGTTTAGGCGTGATAAGTTTAGGTGTGATAAGTTTAGGCATGATAAGTTTAAGCACCAACTGGGTTAGCACCGCAGTGCACAGCTAATCAAAAGTTTTGCGCTAGCAAAGTCTGGTGCACTTTGCATAGAGTTTAATGGCCCTGCTTTGCGTGTGGGACTTTGGGCTCGATTCACAAAGCGGTGCTAACCCAGTTAGAGACTTTAGGCGTGATAACCATTGCACCACGCTGGTGAAAAGCCAGTTTAGGCGTGATAAGTTTAGGTGTGATAAGTTTAGGTGTGATAAGTTTAGGCGTGCTAAGTTTAGATAAGTTTAGATCGCACACAAAGTCCCGCATGCAAAGCAGCGCCATTAAACTCTATGCGAAGTGCACCAGACTTTGCTAGCGCAAAACTTTTGATCAGCTGTGCACTGCGGTGCTAACGCAGTTGGTGCTTAAACTTATCATGCCTAAACTTATCACACCTAAACTTATCATGCCTAAACATATCACACCTTGGGCTCGATTCACCAAGCGGTGCTAACCCAGTTATCACGCCTAAAGGACTTTAGGCGTGATGACCTCTTCACCACTGAGTTAGCACCGTTTTTGCCTGCACTTCGCGCGAAGTTATCGCGCGCAAAGTTTTGCGCGCGCACCCGCACAGGCGCGCGCGCAAAGTCCCATAGGGTTTAATGGGCGCATCGCGCGAAGTGCGGGGCGCTTCGCGCGCACGCACGCGGGAGCGCGCGCAAAACTTTACGCGCGGAAACTTCGCGCGAAGCCCTTCTTATCATGCCTAAAGTGACTTTAGGCGTGAAGAGGGCCTTTTCACCACGGTGCTAACACTTTGCACCGCTTGGTGAATCGAGCCCCTTAACTTATCACACCTAAACTTATCATGCCTAAACTGAGTTTAGGCATGATAAAGGGCTTTTCACCAGCGTGCTAACTGTTAGCACCGCTTTGTGAATCAGGCCCATTGCGTGCGATCTAAACTTATCTAAACTTATCATGCCTAAACTTATCACGCCTAAACTTATCATGCCTAAATTTATCATGCCTAAACTTATCACGCCTAAACTGGCTTTTCACCAGCATGGTGCAATGGTTATCACGCCTAAAGTCTCTAACTGGGTTAGCACCGCTTTGTGAATCGAGCCCCAGGCATGATAACCATTGCACCACGCTGGTGAAAAGCCAGTTTAGGCGTGATAAGTTTAGGGGCTCGATTTACCAAGCGGTGCAAAGTGTTAGCACCGTGGTGAAAAGGCCCTCTTCACGCCTAAAGTCACTTTAGGCATGATAAGAAGGGCTTCGCGCGAAGTTTCCGCGCGTAAAGTTTTGCGCGCGCTCCCGCGTGCGTGCGCGCGAAGCGCCCCTCACTTCGCGCGATGCGCCCATTAAACCCTATGGGACTTTGCGCGCGCGCCTGTGCGGGTGCGCGCGCAAAACTTTGCGCGCGATAACTTCGCGCGAAGTGCAGCCAAAAACGGTGCTAACTCAGTGGTGAAGAGGTCATCACGCCTAAAGTCCTTTAGGCGTGATAACTGGGTTAGCACCGCTTGGTGAATCGAGCCCTAGGTGTGATAAGTTTAGGTGTGATAAGTTTAGGCATGCTAAGTTTAGATAAGTGTAGATAGCGTGCAAAGTCCTGCACGCAAAGCAGCGCCATTCAACTCTATGCAAAGTGCACCAGACTTTGCTAGCGCAAAACTTTTGATCAGCTGTGCACTGCGGTGCTAACGCAGTTGGTGCTTAAACTTATCACACCTAAACTTATCACACCTAAACTTATCATGCCTAAACTGAGTTTAGGCGTGATAAAGGGCTTTTCACCAGAGTGCTAACTGTTAGCACCGCTTTGTGAATCAGGCCCCTAAAGTCTCTAACTGGGTTAGCACCGCTTTGTGAATCGAGCCCATTGTATTTTTTTATCAATTACATGGGGCTTGATTCACAAAGCGGTGATAACTCACTTATCACGCCTAAAAGACTTTAGGGGCTTGATTCACAAAGCGGTGATAACCCAGTTATCACGCCTAAAAGACTTTAGGGGCCTGATTCACAAAGCGGTGCTAACAGTTAGCACGCTAGTGAAAAGCCCTTTATCACGCCTAAACTCACTTTAGGCATGATGGGCTCGATTCACAAAGCGGTGCTAACCCAGTTAGCATGCCTAAAAGACTTTAGGCATGATAACCATTGCACCATGCTGGTGAAAAGCCAGTTCAGGCGTGATAAGTTTAGGCATGATAAGTTTAGGTGTGATAAGTTTAGGTGTGATAAGTTTAGGTGTGATAAGTTTAGGCATGATAAGTTTAGGTGTGATAAGTTTAGGCATGATAAGTTTAAGCGTCAACTGGGTTAGCACCGCAGTGCACAGCTGATCAAAAGTTTTACGCTAGCAAAGTCTGGTGCACTTTGTACAAAGTTTAATGGAGCTGCTTTGCGTGCGGGACTTTGCAAGCGATCTAAACTTATCTAAACTTATCGGGCTCGATTCACCAAGCGGTGCAAAGTGTTAGCACCGTGGTGAAAAGGCCCTCTTCACGCCTAAAGTCACTTTAGGCATGATAAGAAGGGCTTCGCGCGAAGTTTCCGCGCGTAAAGTTTTGCGCGCGCTCCCGCGTGCGTGCGCGCGAAGCGCCCCGCACTTCGCGCGATGCGCCCATTAAACCCTATGGGACTTTGCGCGCGCGCCTGTGCGGGTGCGCGCGCAAAACTTTGCGCGCGATAACTTCGCGCGAAGTGCAGGCAAAAACGGTGCTAACTCAGTGGTGAAGAGGTCATCACGCCTAAAGTCCTTTAGGCGTGATAACTGGGTTAGCACCGCTTGGTGAATCGAGCCCATCATGCCTAAACTTATCACGCCTAAACTTATCACACCTAAACTGGCTTTTCACCAGCATGGTGCAATGGTTATCATGCCTAAAGTCTCTAACTGGGTTAGCACCGCTTTGTGAATCGAGCCCTAGGCGTGATAACCTTTTCACCACTGAGTTATCACCGCTTTTTCCTGCTCTTCGCGCGAAGTTACCGCGCGTACGCGCGCGCGCAAAGTCCCATTGGGCTTAATGGGAACTTCGCGCGAAGCGTCGGGTGCTGCGCGCGCACTTACGCGCGTACGCGCGGTAACTTCGCGCGAGTTTCTTCTTATCATGCCTAAAGTGAGTTTAGGCGTGATAAGGGCCTTTTCACCAGCGTGCAAACACTTTGCACCGCTTGGTGAATCAAGCCCTAGGCGTGATAACCTTTGCACCACTGAGTTATCACCGATTTATGCTGCTCTTCGC